>NW_026278147.1:608825-913238 GCF_023373465.1 Oncorhynchus keta | reverse complement strand
TATAATAAAGACAGTTGATCTACCTGGTCTGTCATAATATAATAGATACAGTAGATCTACCTGGTCTGTCATAGAATAATAGAGACAGTAGATCTAGCTGGTCTGTCATATTATAATAGAGACAGTTGATCTAGCTGGTCTGTCATAATATAATAGAGACAGTATATCTAGCTGGTCTGTCAAATTATAATAGAGACAGTAGATCTAGCTGGTCTGTCATAATATAATAGAGACAGTAGATCAAGCTGGCCTGTCATTTTATAATAGAGACAGTAGATCTAGCTGGTCTGTCATAATAGAATAGAGACAGTCGATCTAGCTGTTCTGTCATAATATGAGACAGTAGATCTAGCTGGTCTTTCATATTATAATAGAGACAGTAGATCAAGCTGGCCTGTCATTTTATAATAGAGACAGTAGATCTAGCTGTTCTGTCATATTATAATAGAGACAGTTGATCTAGCTGGTCTGTCATAATATAATAGAGACAGTATATCTAGCTGGTCTGTCAAATTATAATATAGACAGTAGATCTAGCTGGTCTGTCATATTATAATGGAGACAGTATATCTAGCTGGTCTGTCATAATATAATAGAGACAGTAGATCTACCTGGTCTGTCATAATATAATAGATACAGTAGATCTACCTGGTCTGTCATAGAATAATAGAGACAGTAGATCTAGCTGATGTGTCATAAAATAATAGAGACAGTAGATTGAGCTGGTCTTTCATGTTATAATAGAAACAGTAGATCAAGCTGGTCTGTCATAATATGAGACAGTAGATCTAGCTCGTCTTTCATATTATATTAGAGACAGTAGATCTAGCTGGTCTGTCATATTATAATGGAGACAGGAGATCTAGCTGGTCTGTCACAATATAATAGATACAGTAGATGTATCTGGTATGTCATAATAGAATAGAGACTGTAGATCTAGCTGGTCTGTCACATTATAATAGAGACAGTAGATCTAGCTGGTCTGTCATATTATAATAAAGACAGTTGATCTACCTGGTCTGTCATAGAATAATAGATGCAGTAGATCTAGCTGGTCTGTCATATTATAATAGAGACAGTTGATCTAGCTGGTCTGTCAAATTATAATAGAGACAGTAGATCTAGCTGGTCTGTCATAATATAGCAGAGACTGTAGATCTACTTGGTCTGTCATAAAATAATAGAGACAGTAGATCGAGCTGGTCTTTCATGTTATAATAGAAACAGTAGATCTAGCTGGTCTGTCATAATATAATAGAGACAGTATATCTAGCTGGTCTGTCAAATTATAATAGAGACAGTAGATCTAGCTGGTCTGTCATAATATAATAGAGACTGTAGATCTAGCTGGTCTGTCATAATAGAATAGAGACAGTAGATCTAGCTGGTCTGTCACATTATAATAGAGACAGTAGATCTAGCTGGTCTGTCATATTATAATAAAGACAGTTGATCTACCTGGTCTGTCATAATATAATAGATACAGTAGATCTACCTGGTCTGTCATAGAATAATAGAGACAGTAGATCTAGCTGGTCTGTCATATTATAATAGAGACAGTTGATCTAGCTGGTCTGTCATAATATAATAGAGACAGTATATCTAGCTGGTCTGTCAAATTATAATAGAGACAGTAGATCTAGCTGGTCTGTCATAATATAGCAGAGACAGTAGATCTACTTGGTCTGTCATAAAATAATAGAGACAGTAGATCGAGCTGGTCTTTCATGTTATAATAGAAACAGTAGATCTAGCTGGTCTGTCATAATATAATAGAGACAGTATATCTAGCTGGTCTGTCAAATTATAATAGAGACAGTAGATCTAGCTGGTCTGTCATAATACAATAGAGACTGTAGATCTAGCTGGTCTGTCATAATAGAATAGAGACAGTAGATCTAGCTGGTCTGTCACATTATAATAGAGACAGTAGATCTAGCTGGTCTGTCATATTATAATAAAGACAGTTGATCTACCTGGTCTGTCATAATATAATAGATACAGTAGATCTACCTGGTCTGTCATAGAATAATAGAGACAGTAGATCTAGCTGGTCTGTCATATTATAATAGAGACAGTTGATCTAGCTGGTCTGTCATAATATAATAGAGACAGTATATCTAGCTGGTCTGTCAAATTATAATAGAGACAGTAGATCTAGCTGGTCTGTCATAATATAGCAGAGACAGTAGATCTACTTGGTCTGTCATAAAATAATAGAGACAGTAGATCGAGCTGGTCTTTCATGTTATAATAGAAACAGTAGATCTAGCTGGTCTGTCATAATATAATAGAGACAGTATATCTAGCTGGTCTGTCAAATTATAATAGAGACAGTAGATCTAGCTGGTCTGTCATAATATAATAGAGACTGTAGATCTAGCTGGTCTGTCATAATAGAATTGAGACAGTAGATCTAGCTGGTCTGTCATATTATAATAGATACAGTAGATCTAGCTGGTCTGTCATAATATAATAGAGACAGTATATCTATCTGGTCTGTCATATTATAATGGAGACAGTAGATCTAGCTGTTCTGTCATAATATGAGACAGTTGATTGAGCTGGTCTTTCATATTATAATAGAGACAGTAGATCTAGCTGGTCTGTCATATTATAATAGATACAGTAGATCTAGCTGGTCTGAAATAATATAATAGAGACAGTATATCTAGACTGTCTGTCATATTATAATGGAGACAGTAGATCTAGCTGTTCTGTCATAATATGAGACAGTTGATCGAGCTGGTCTTTCATGTTATAATAGAAACAGTAGATCTCGCTGGTCTGTCATAATATGAGACAGTAGATCTAGCTGGTCTTTCATATTATAATAGAGACAGTAGATCAAGCTGGTCTGTCATAATATGAGACAGTAGATCTAGCTGTTCTGTCATAATATGAGACAGTAGATCTAGCTGGTCTTTCATATTATAATAGAGACAGTAGATCAAGCTGGCCTGTCATTTTATAATATAGACAGTCGATCTAGCTGGTCTGTCATATTATAATAGAGACACTAGATCTAGCTGGTCTGTCATAATAGAATAGAGACAGTAGATCTAGCTGGTCTGTCATAATAGAATAGAGACAGTAGATCTAGCTGGTCTGTCATAATAGAATAGAGACAGTAGATCTACCTGGTCTGTCATAGAATAATAGAGACAGTAGATCTAGCTGATGTGTCATAAAATAATAGAGACAGTAGATCGAGCTGGTCTTTCATGTTATAATAGAAACAGTAGATCAAGCTGGTCTGTCATAATATAATAGAGACAGTATATCTAGCTGGTCTGTCAAATTATAATAGAGACAGTAGATCTAGCTGGTCTGTCATAATATAATAGATACAGTAGATCTACCTGGTCTGTCATAGAATAATAGATACAGTAGATCTAGCTGGTCTGTCATAATATAATAGAGACAGTATATCTATCTGGTCTGTCATATTATAATGGAGACAGTAGATCTAGCTGTTCTGTCATAATATGAGACAGTTGATTGAGCTGGTCTTTCATATTATAATAGAGACAGTAGATCTAGCTGGTCTGTCATAATAGAATAGAGACAGTAGATCTAGCTGGTCTGTCATAATAGAATAGAGACAATAGATCTAGCTGGTCTGTCATAATAGAATAGAGACAGTAGATCTACCTGGTCTGTCATAGAATAATAGAGACAGTAGATCTAGCTGATGTGTCATAAAATAATAGAGACAGTAGATCGAGCTGGTCTTTCATGTTATAATAGAAACAGTAGATCAAGCTGGTCTGTCATAATATGAGACAGTAGATCTAGCTCGTCTTTCATATTATATTAGAGACAGTAGATCTAGCTGGTCTGTCATATTATAATGGAGACAGGAAAATCTAGCTGGTCTGTCACAATATAATAGAGACAGTAGATATAGCTGGTATGTCATAATAGAATAGAGACAGTAGATCTAGCTGGTCTGTCATATTGTAATGGGGACAGTAGATATAGCTGGTATGTCATAATAGAATAGAGACAGTAGATCTAGCTGGTCTGTCATATTATAATAGAGACAGTAGATCGAGCTGGTCTGTCATAATAGAATAGACACAGTAGATCTAGCTGGTCTGTCATATTATAATAGAGACAGTAGATCGAGCTGTTCTGTAATAATATGAGACAGTAGATCTAGCTGGTCTTTCATAATATAATAGATACAGTAGATCTAGCTGGTCTGTCATATTATAATAGAGACAGTTGATCTAGCTGGTCTGTCATAATATAGCAGAGACAGTAGATCTACTTGGTCTGTCTGTCATAATATGAGACAGTAGATCTAGCTGGTCTTTCATATTATAATAGAGACAGTAGATCAAGCTGGCCTGTCATTTTATAATATAGACAGTCGATCTAGCTGGTCTGTCATATTATAATAGAGACACTAGATCTAGCTGGTCTGTCATAATAGAATAGAGACAGTAGATCTAGCTGGTCTGTCATAATAGAATAGAGACAGTATATCTAGCTGGTCTGTCAAATTATAATAGAGACAGTAGATCTAGCTGGTCTGTCATAATATAGCAGAGACAGTAGATCTACTGGTCTGTCATAAAATAATAGAGACAGTAGATCGAGCTGGTCTTTCATGTTATAATAGAAACAGTAGATCTAGCTGGTCTGTCATAATATAATAGAGACAGTATATCTAGCTGGTCTGTCAAATTATAATAGAGACAGTAGATCTAGCTGGTCTGTCATAATATAATAGAGACTGTAGATCTAGCTGGTCTGTCATAATAGAATAGAGACAGTAGATCTAGCTGGTCTGTCACATTATAATAGAGACAGTAGATCTAGCTGGTCTGTCATATTATAATAAAGACAGTTGATCTACCTGGTCTGTCATAATATAATAGATACAGTAGATCTACCTGGTCTGTCATAGAATAATAGAGACAGTAGATCTAGCTGGTCTGTCATATTATAATAGAGACAGTTGATCTAGCTGGTCTGTCATAATATAATAGAGACAGTATATCTAGCTGGTCTGTCAAATTATAATAGAGACAGTAGATCTAGCTGGTCTGTCATAATAGAATAGAGACAGTAGATCTAGCTGGTCTGTCATAATAGAATAGAGACAGTAGATCTAGCTGGTCTGTCATAATAGAATAGAGACAGTAGATCTACCTGGTCTGTCATAGAATAATAGAGACAGTAGATCTAGCTGATGTGTCATAAAATAATAGAGACAGTAGATCGAGCTGGTCTTTCATGTTATAATAGAAACAGTAGATCAAGCTGGTCTGTCATAATATGAGACAGTAGATCTAGCTCGTCTTTCATATTATATTAGAGACAGTAGATCTAGCTGGTCTGTCATATTATAATGGAGACAGGAAAATCTAGCTGGTCTGTCACAATATAATAGAGACAGTAGATATAGCTGGTATGTCATAATAGAATAGAGACAGTAGATCTAGCTGGTCTGTCATATTGTAATGGGGACAGTAGATATAGCTGGTATGTCATAATAGAATAGAGACAGTAGATCTAGCTGGTCTGTCATATTATAATAGAGACAGTAGATCGAGCTGGTCTGTCATAATAGAATAGACACAGTAGATCTAGCTGGTCTGTCATATTATAATAGAGACAGTAGATCGAGCTGTTCTGTAATAATATGAGACAGTAGATCTAGCTGGTCTTTCATAATATAATAGATACAGTAGATCTACCTGGTCTGTCATAGAATAATAGAGACAGTAGATCTAGCTGGTCTGTCATATTATAATAGAGACAGTTGATCTAGCTGGTCTGTCATAATATAATAGAGACAGTATATCTAGCTGGTCTGTCAAATTATAATAGAGACAGTAGATCTAGCTGGTCTGTCATAATATAGCAGAGACAGTAGATCTACTTGGTCTGTCATAAAATAATAGAGACAGTAGATCGAGCTGGTCTTTCATGTTATAATAGAAACAGTAGATCTAGCTGGTCTGTCATAATATAATAGAGACAGTATATCTAGCTGGTCTGTCAAATTATAATAGAGACAGTAGATCTAGCTGGTCTGTCATAATATAATAGAGACTGTAGATCTAGCTGGTCTGTCATAATAGAATAGAGACAGTAGATCTAGCTGGTCTGTCACATTATAATAGAGACAGTAGATCTAGCTGGTCTGTCATATTATAATAAAGACAGTTGATCTACCTGGTCTGTCATAATATAATAGATACAGTAGATCTACCTGGTCTGTCATAGAATAATAGAGACAGTAGATCTAGCTGGTCTGTCATATTATAATAGAGACAGTTGATCTAGCTGGTCTGTCATAATATAATAGAGACAGTATATCTAGCTGGTCTGTCAAATTATAATAGAGACAGTAGATCTAGCTGGTCTGTCATAATAGAATAGAGACAGTAGATCTAGCTGGTCTGTCATAATAGAATAGAGACAGTAGATCTAGCTGGTCTGTCATAATAGAATAGAGACAGTAGATCTACCTGGTCTGTCATAGAATAATAGAGACAGTAGATCTAGCTGATGTGTCATAAAATAATAGAGACAGTAGATCGAGCTGGTCTTTCATGTTATAATAGAAACAGTAGATCAAGCTGGTCTGTCATAATATGAGACAGTAGATCTAGCTCGTCTTTCATATTATATTAGAGACAGTAGATCTAGCTGGTCTGTCATATTATAATGGAGACAGGAAAATCTAGCTGGTCTGTCACAATATAATAGAGACAGTAGATATAGCTGGTATGTCATAATAGAATAGAGACAGTAGATCTAGCTGGTCTGTCATAATATAATAGAGACTGTAGATCTAGCTGGTCTGTCATAATAGAATTGAGACAGTAGATCTAGCTGGTCTGTCATATTATAATAGATACAGTAGATCTAGCTGGTCTATCATAATATAATAGAGACAGTATATCTATCTGGTCTGTCATATTATAATGGAGACAGTAGATCTAGCTGTTCTGTCATAATATGAGACAGTTGATTGAGCTGGTCTTTCATATTATAATAGAGACAGTAGATCTAGCTGGTCTGTCATATTATAATAGATACAGTAGATCTAGCTGGTCTGAAATAATATAATAGAGACAGTATATCTAGCTGGTCTGTCAAATTATAATAGAGACAGTAGATCTAGCTGGTCTGTCATAATATAATAGAGACTGTAGATCTAGCTGGTCTGTCATAATAGAATTGAGACAGTAGATCTAGCTGGTCTGTCATATTATAATAGATACAGTAGATCTAGCTGGTCTGTCATAATATAATAGAGACAGTATATCTATCTGGTCTGTCATATTATAATGGAGACAGTAGATCTAGCTGTTCTGTCATAATATGAGACAGTTGATTGAGCTGGTCTTTCATATTATAATAGAGACAGTAGATCTAGCTGGTCTGTCATATTATAATAGATACAGTAGATCTAGCTGGTCTGAAATAATATAATAGAGACAGTATATCTAGACTGTCTGTCATATTATAATGGAGACAGTAGATCTAGCTGTTCTGTCATAATATGAGACAGTTGATCGAGCTGGTCTTTCATGTTATAATAGAAACAGTAGATCTCGCTGGTCTGTCATAATATGAGACAGTAGATCTAGCTGGTCTTTCATATTATAATAGAGACAGTAGATCAAGCTGGTCTGTCATAATATGAGACAGTAGATCTAGCTGTTCTGTCATAATATGAGACAGTAGATCTAGCTGGTCTTTCATATTATAATAGAGACAGTAGATCTAAGCTGGCCTGTCATTTTATAATATAGACAGTCGATCTAGCTGGTCTGTCATATTATAATAGAGACACTAGATCTAGCTGGTCTGTCATAATAGAATAGAGACAGTAGATCTAGCTGGTCTGTCATAATAGAATAGAGACAGTAGATCTAGCTGGTCTGTCATAATAGAATAGAGACAGTAGATCTACCTGGTCTGTCATAGAATAATAGAGACAGTAGATCTAGCTGATGTGTCATAAAATAATAGAGACAGTAGATCGAGCTGGTCTTTCATGTTATAATAGAAACAGTAGATCAAGCTGGTCTGTCATAATATGAGACAGTAGATCTAGCTCGTCTTTCATATTATATTAGAGACAGTAGATCTAGCTGGTCTGTCATATTATAATGGAGACAGGAAAATCTAGCTGGTCTGTCACAATATAATAGAGACAGTAGATATAGCTGGTATGTCATAATAGAATAGAGACAGTAGATCTAGCTGGTCTGTCATATTGTAATGGGGACAGTAGATATAGCTGGTATGTCATAATAGAATAGAGACAGTAGATCTAGCTGGTCTGTCATATTATAATAGAGACAGTAGATCGAGCTGGTCTGTCATAATAGAATAGACACAGTAGATCTAGCTGGTCTGTCATATTATAATAGAGACAGTAGATCGAGCTGTTCTGTAATAATATGAGACAGTAGATCTAGCTGGTCTTTCATAATATAATAGATACAGTAGATCTACCTGGTCTGTCATAGAATAATAGAGACAGTAGATCTAGCTGGTCTGTCATATTATAATAGAGACAGTTGATCTAGCTGGTCTGTCATAATATAGCAGAGACAGTAGATCTACTTGGTCTGTCTGTCATAATATGAGACAGTAGATCTAGCTGGTCTTTCATATTATAATAGAGACAGTAGATCAAGCTGGCCTGTCATTTTATAATATAGACAGTCGATCTAGCTGGTCTGTCATATTATAATAGAGACACTAGATCTAGCTGGTCTGTCATAATAGAATAGAGACAGTAGATCTAGCTGGTCTGTCATAATAGAATAGAGACAGTATATCTAGCTGGTCTGTCAAATTATAATAGAGACAGTAGATCTAGCTGGTCTGTCATAATATAGCAGAGACAGTAGATCTACTTGGTCTGTCATAAAATAATAGAGACAGTAGATCGAGCTGGTCTTTCATGTTATAATAGAAACAGTAGATCTAGCTGGTCTGTCATAATATAATAGAGACAGTATATCTAGCTGGTCTGTCAAATTATAATAGAGACAGTAGATCTAGCTGGTCTGTCATAATATAATAGAGACTGTAGATCTAGCTGGTCTGTCATAATAGAATAGAGACAGTAGATCTAGCTGGTCTGTCACATTATAATAGAGACAGTAGATCTAGCTGGTCTGTCATATTATAATAAAGACAGTTGATCTACCTGGTCTGTCATAATATAATAGATACAGTAGATCTACCTGGTCTGTCATAGAATAATAGAGACAGTAGATCTAGCTGGTCTGTCATATTATAATAGAGACAGTTGATCTACCTGGTCTGTCATAATATAATAGATACAGTAGATCTACCTGGTCTGTCATAGAATAATAGAGACAGTAGATCTAGCTGGTCTGTCATATTATAATAGAGACAGTATATCTAGCTGGTCTGTCAAATTATAATAGAGACAGTAGATCTAGCTGGTCTGTCATAATAGAATAGAGACAGTAGATCTAGCTGGTCTGTCATAATAGAATAGAGACAGTAGATCTAGCTGGTCTGTCATAATAGAATAGAGACAGTAGATCTACCTGGTCTGTCATAGAATAATAGAGACAGTAGATCTAGCTGATGTGTCATAAAATAATAGAGACAGTAGATCGAGCTGGTCTTTCATGTTATAATAGAAACAGTAGATCAAGCTGGTCTGTCATAATATGAGACAGTAGATCTAGCTCGTCTTTCATATTATATTAGAGACAGTAGATCTAGCTGGTCTGTCATATTATAATGGAGACAGGAAAATCTAGCTGGTCTGTCACAATATAATAGAGACAGTAGATATAGCTGGTATGTCATAATAGAATAGAGACAGTAGATCTAGCTGGTCTGTCATATTGTAATGGGGACAGTAGATATAGCTGGTATGTCATAATAGAATAGAGACAGTAGATCTAGCTGGTCTGTCATATTATAATAGAGACAGTAGATCGAGCTGGTCTGTCATAATAGAATAGACACAGTAGATCTAGCTGGTCTGTCATATTATAATAGAGACAGTAGATCGAGCTGTTCTGTAATAATATGAGACAGTAGATCTAGCTGGTCTTTCATAATATAATAGATACAGTAGATCTACCTGGTCTGTCATAGAATAATAGAGACAGTAGATCTAGCTGGTCTGTCATATTATAATAGAGACAGTTGATCTAGCTGGTCTGTCATAATATAATAGAGACAGTATATCTAGCTGGTCTGTCAAATTATAATAGAGACAGTAGATCTAGCTGGTCTGTCATAATATAGCAGAGACAGTAGATCTACTTGGTCTGTCATAAAATAATAGAGACAGTAGATCGAGCTGGTCTTTCATGTTATAATAGAAACAGTAGATCTAGCTGGTCTGTCATAATATAATAGAGACAGTATATCTAGCTGGTCTGTCAAATTATAATAGAGACAGTAGATCTAGCTGGTCTGTCATAATATAATAGAGACTGTAGATCTAGCTGGTCTGTCATAATAGAATAGAGACAGTAGATCTAGCTGGTCTGTCACATTATAATAGAGACAGTAGATCTAGCTGGTCTGTCATATTATAATAAAGACAGTTGATCTACCTGGTCTGTCATAATATAATAGATACAGTAGATCTACCTGGTCTGTCATAGAATAATAGAGACAGTAGATCTAGCTGGTCTGTCATATTATAATAGAGACAGTTGATCTAGCTGGTCTGTCATAATATAATAGAGACAGTATATCTAGCTGGTCTGTCAAATTATAATAGAGACAGTAGATCTAGCTGGTCTGTCATAATAGAATAGAGACAGTAGATCTAGCTGGTCTGTCATAATAGAATAGAGACAGTAGATCTAGCTGGTCTGTCATAATAGAATAGAGACAGTAGATCTACCTGGTCTGTCATAGAATAATAGAGACAGTAGATCTAGCTGATGTGTCATAAAATAATAGAGACAGTAGATCGAGCTGGTCTTTCATGTTATAATAGAAACAGTAGATCAAGCTGGTCTGTCATAATATGAGACAGTAGATCTAGCTCGTCTTTCATATTATATTAGAGACAGTAGATCTAGCTGGTCTGTCATATTATAATGGAGACAGGAAAATCTAGCTGGTCTGTCACAATATAATAGAGACAGTAGATATAGCTGGTATGTCATAATAGAATAGAGACAGTAGATCTAGCTGGTCTGTCATATTGTAATGGGGACAGTAGATATAGCTGGTATGTCATAATAGAATAGAGACAGTAGATCTAGCTGGTCTGTCATATTATAATAGAGACAGTAGATCGAGCTGGTCTGTCATAATAGAATAGACACAGTAGATCTAGCTGGTCTGTCATATTATAATAGAGACAGTAGATCGAGCTGTTCTGTAATAATATGAGACAGTAGATCTAGCTGGTCTTTCATAATATAATAGATACAGTAATAATAATAATAATAATATATGCCATTTAGCGGACGCTTTTATCCAAAGCGACTTACAGTCATGTGTGCATACATTCTACGTATGGGTGGTCCCGGGAATCGAACCCACTACCCTGGCGTTACAAGCGCCATGCTCTACCAACTGAGCTACAGAAGGACCACCACAGATCTACCACAGTAGATCTACCTGGTCTGTCATAGAATAATAGAGACAGTAGATCTAGCTGGTCTGTCATATTATAATAGAGACAGTTGATCTAGCTGGTCTGTCATAATATAATAGAGACAGTATATCTAGCTGGTCTGTCAAATTATAATAGAGACAGTAGATCTAGCTGGTCTGTCATAATATAGCAGAGACAGTAGATCTACTTGGTCTGTCATAAAATAATAGAGACAGTAGATCAAGCTGGTCTTTCATGTTATAATAGAAACAGTAGATCTAGCTGGTCTGTCATAATATAATAGAGACAGTATATCTAGCTGGTCTGTCAAATTATAATAGAGACAGTAGATCTAGCTGGTCTGTCATAATATAATAGAGACTGTAGATCTAGCTGGTCTGTCATAATAGAATAGAGACAGTAGATCTAGCTGGTCTGTCACATTATAATAGAGACAGTAGATCTAGCTGGTCTGTCATATTATAATAAAGACAGTTGATCTACCTGGTCTGTCATAATATAATAGATACAGTAGATCTACCTGGTCTGTCATAGAATAATAGAGACAGTAGATCTAGCTGGTCTGTCATATTATAATAGAGACAGTTGATCTAGCTGGTCTGTCATAATATAATAGAGACAGTATATCTAGCTGGTCTGTCAAATTATAATAGAGACAGTAGATCTAGCTGGTCTGTCATAATATAGCAGAGACAGTAGATCTACTTGGTCTGTCATAAAATAATAGAGACAGTAGATCGAGCTAGTCTTTCATGTTATAATAGAAACAGTAGATCTAGCTGGTCTGTCATAATATAATAGAGACAGTATATCTAGCTGGTCTGTCAAATTATAATAGAGACAGTAGATCTAGCTGGTCTGTCATAATATAATAGAGACTGTAGATCTAGCTGGTCTGTCATAATAGAATTGAGACAGTAGATCTAGCTGGTCTGTCATATTATAATAGATACAGTAGATCTAGCTGGTCTATCATAATATAATAGAGACAGTATATCTATCTGGTCTGTCATATTATAATGGAGACAGTAGATCTAGCTGTTCTGTCATAATATGAGACAGTTGATTGAGTTGGTCTTTCATATTATAATAGAGACAGTAGATCTAGCTGGTCTGTCATATTATAATAGATACAGTAGATCTAGCTGGTCTGAAATAATATAATAGAGACAGTATATCTAGACTGTCTGTCATATTATAATGGAGACAGTAGATCTAGCTGTTCTGTCATAATATGAGACAGTTGATCGAGCTGGTCTTTCATGTTATAATAGAAACAGTAGATCTCGCTGGTCTGTCATAATATGAGACAGTAGATCTAGCTGGTCTTTCATATTATAATAGAGACAGTAGATCAAGCTGGTCTGTCATAATATGAGACAGTAGATCTAGCTGTTCTGTCATAATATGAGACAGTAGATCTAGCTGGTCTTTCATATTATAATAGAGACAGTAGATCAAGCTGGCCTGTCATTTTATAATATAGACAGTCGATCTAGCTGGTCTGTCATATTATAATAGAGACACTAGATCTAGCTGGTCTGTCATAATAGAATAGAGACAGTAGATCTAGCTGGTCTGTCATAATAGAATAGAGACAGTAGATCTAGCTGGTCTGTCATAATAGAATAGAGACAGTAGATCTACCTGGTCTGTCATAGAATAATAGAGACAGTAGATCTAGCTGATCTGTCATAAAATAATAGAGACAGTAGATCGAGCTGGTCTTTCATGTTATAATAGAAACAGTAGATCAAGCTGGTCTGTCATAATATGAGACAGTAGATCTAGCTCGTCTTTCATATTATATTAGAGACAGTAGATCTAGCTGGTCTGTCATATTATAATGGAGACAGGAAATCTAGCTGGTCTGTCACAATATAATAGAGACAGTAGATATAGCTGGTATGTCATAATAGAATAGAGACAGTAGATCTAGCTGGTCTGTCATATTGTAATGGGGACAGTAGATATAGCTGGTATGTCATAATAGAATAGAGACAGTAGATCTAGCTGGTCTGTCATATTATAATAGAGACAGTAGATCGAGCTGGTCTGTCATAATAGAATAGACACAGTAGATCTAGCTGGTCTGTCATATTATAATAGAGACAGTAGATGTAGCTGTTCTGTAATAATATGAGACAGTAGATCTAGCTGGTCTTTCATAATATAATAGATACAGTAGATCTACCTGGTCTGTCATAGAATAATAGAGACAGTAGATCTAGCTGTTATGTCATAATATGAGACAGTTGATCGAGCTGGTCTTTCATGTTATAATAGAAACAGTATATCTCGCTGGTCTGTCATAATATGAGACAGTAGATCTAGCTGGTCTTTCATATTATAATAGAGACAGTAGATCAAGCTGGCCTGTCATTTTATAATAGAGACAGTATATCTAGCTGGTCTGTCATAATAGAATAGAGACAGTCGATCTAGCAGTTCTGTCATAATATGAGACAGTAGATCTAGCTGTTCTGTCATAATATGAGACAGTAGATCTAGCTGGTCTTTCATATTATAATAGAGACAGTAGATCAAGCTGGCCTGTCATGTTATAATAGAGACAGTAGATCTAGCTGTTCTGTCATATTATAATAGAGACAGTTGATCTAGCTGGTCTGTCATAATATAATAGAGACAGTATATCTAGCTGGTCTGTCATATTATAATGGAGACAGTATATCTAGCTGGTCTGTCATAATATAATAGAGACTGTAGATCGAGCTGGTCTGTCATATTATAATAGAGACAGTAGATGTAGCTGTTCTGTCATAATATGAGACAGTAGATCTAGCTGGTCTTTCATAATATAATAGAGACAGTAGATCTACCTGGTCTGTCATAATATAATAGATACAGTAGATCTACCTGGTCTGTCATAGAATAATAGAGACAGTAGATCTAGCTGATGTGTCATAAAATAATAGAGACAGTAGATCGAGCTGGTCTTTCATGTTATAATAGAAACAGTAGATCAAGCTGGTCTGTCATAATATGAGACAGTAGATCGAGCTCGTCTTTCATATTATATTAGAGACAGTAGATCTAGCTGGTCTGTCATATTATAATGGAGACAGGAGATCTAGCTGGTCTGTCACAATATAATAGATACAGTAGATGTATCTGGTATGTCATAATAGAATAGAGACAGTAGATCTAGCTGGTCTGTCACACTATAATAGAGACAGTAGATCTAGCTGGTCTGTCATATTATAATAAAGACAGTTGATCTAGCTGGTCTGTCATATTATAATAGAGACAGTAGATCAAGCTGGTCTGTCATAATATAATAGAGACAGTAGATCTAGCTGTTCTGTCATAATAGAATAGAGACAGTAGATCTAGCTGGTCTGTCATATTATAATGGGGACAGTAGATCTAGCTGGTCTGTCATAATAGAATAGAGACAGTAGATCGAGCTGGTCTGTCATAATAGAATAGAGACAGTAGATCTAGCTGGTCTGTCATTTTATAATAGAGACAGTACATCTAGCTGTTCTGTCATATTATAATGGAGACAGTAGATCTAGCTGGTCCGTCATATTATAATAGAGACAGTAGATCTAGTTGGTCTGTCATATTATAATACAGACAGTTGATCAAGCTGGTCTGTCATAATATAATTGAGACTGTAGATCTAGCTGGTCTTTCATAATATAATAGAGACAGTAGATCTACCTGGTCTGTCATAATATAATAGATACAGTAGATCTACCTGGTCTGTCATAGAATAATAGAGACAGTAGATCTAGCTGGTCTGTCATATTATAATAGAGACAGTTGATCTAGCTGGTCTGTCATAATATAATAGAGACAGTATATCTAGCTGGTCTGTCAAATTATAATAGAGACAGTAGATCTAGCTTGTCTGTCATAATATAGCAGAGACAGTAGATCTACTTGGTCTGTCATAAAATAATAGAGTCAGTAGATCGAGCTGGTCTTTCATGTTATAATAGAAACAGTAGATCTAGCTGGTCTGTCATAATATAATAGAGACAGTATATCTAGCTGGTCTGTCAAATTATAATAGAGACAGTAGATCTAGCTGGTCTGTCATAATATAATAGAGACTGTAGATCTAGCTGGTCTGTCATAATAGAATAGAGACAGTAGATCTAGCTGGTCTGTCATATTATAATAGATACAGTAGATCTAGCTGGTCTGTCATAATATAATAGAGACAGTATATCTATCTGGTCTGTCATATTATAATGGAGACAGTAGATCTAGCTGTTCTGTCATAATATGAGACAGTTGATTGAGCTGGTCTTTCATATTATAATAGAGACAGTAGATCTAGCTGGTCTGTCATATTATAATAGATACAGTAGATCTAGCTGGTCTGAAATAATATAATAGAGATAGTATATCTAGCCTGTCTGTCATGTTATAATAGAAACAGTAGATCTCGCTGGTCTGTCATAATATGAGACAGTAGATCTAGCTGGTCTTTCATATTATAATAGAGACAGTAGATCAAGCTGGTCTGTCATAATATGAGACAGTAGATCTAGCTGTTCTGTCATATTATAATAGAGACAGTTGATCTAGCTGGTCTGTCATAATATAATAGAGACAGTATATCTAGCTGGTCTGTCAAATTATAATATAGACAGTCGATCTAGCTGGTCTGTCATATTATAATAGAGACACTAGATCTAGCTGGTCTTTCATATTATAATAGAGACAGTAGATCAAGCTGGCCTGTCATTTTATGATATAGACAGTATATCGAGCTGGTCTGTCATATTATAATAGAGACAGTAGATCTAGCTGGTCTGTCATAATAGAATAGAGACAGTAGATCTAGCTGGTCTGTCATATTATAATAGAGACAGTAGATCTAGCTGGTATGTCATAATAGAATAGAGACAGTAGATCTAGCTGGTCTGTCATATTATAATAGAGACAGTAGATCTAGCTGGTCTGTCATAATATAGCAGACACAGTAGATCTACCTGGTCTGTCATAAAATAATGGAGACAGTAGATCTAGCTGATCTGTCATAAAATAATAGAGACAGTAGATCGAGCTGATCTTTCATGTTATAATAGAAACAGTAGATCTACATGGTCTGTCATAATATAATAGAGACAGTAGATCTAGCTGGTCTGTCATATTATAATGGGGACAGAAGATCTAGCTGGTGTGTCATAATAGAATAGAGACAGTAGATCGAGCTGGTCTTTCATATTATAATGGGGACAGAAGATCTAGCTGGTGTGTCATAATAGAATAGAGACAGTAGATCTAGCTGGTCTGTCATATTATAATAGAGACAGTAGATCAAGCTGGTCTGTCATATTATAATGGAGACAGGAGATCTAGCTGGTCTGTCACAATAGAATAGAGACAGTAGATCTAGCTGGTCTGGCACAATATAATAGAGACAGTAGATCTAGCTGGTCTGTCATAATATAGCAGAGACAGTAGATCTACTTGGTCTGTCATAAAATAATAGAGACAGTAGATATAGCTAGTCTATCATAATATGTTAGAGACAGTAGATCTAGCTGATCTGTCATAAAATAATAGAGACAGTAGATCGAGCTGGTCTTTCATGTTATAATAGAGACAGTATATCTAGCTGGTCTGTCAAATTATAATAGAGACAGTATATCTAGCTGGTCTGTCATATTATAATAGAGACAGTAGATCTAGCTGGTCTGTCATAAAATAATAGAGACTGTAGATCTAGCTGGTCTATCATGTCATAATGGAGACAGTAGATCTAGCTGGTCTGTCATATAATAGAGACAGTAGATGTCGCTGGTCTGTCATAATATAATAGATACAGTAGATCTAGCTGGTCTGTCATAATATAATAGAGACAGTATATGTATCTGGTCTGTCATATTATAATGGAGACAGTAGATCTAGCTGTTCTGTCATAATATGAGACAGTTGATTGAGCTGGTCTTTCATATTATAATAGAGACAGTAGATCTAGCTGGTCTGTCATATTATAATAGATACAGTAGATCTAGCTGGTCTGAAATAATATAATAGAGACAGTATATCTAGCTGGTCTGTCATATTATAATAGAGACAGTAGATCAAGCTGGTCTGTCATATTATAATGGAGACAGGAGATCTAGCTGGTCTGTCACAATAGAATAGAGACAGTAGATCTAGCTGGTCTGGCACAATATAATAGAGACAGTAGATCTAGCTGGTCTGTCATAATATAGCAGAGACAGTAGATCTACTTGGTCTGTCATAAAATAATAGAGACAGTAGATATAGCTAGTCTATCATAATATGTTAGAGACAGTAGATCTAGCTGATCTGTCATAAAATAATAGAGACAGTAGATCGAGCTGTTCTTTCATGTTATAATAGAAACAGTAGATCTACCTGGTCTGTCATAATATAATAGAGACAGTTGATCTAGCTGGTCTGTCATATTATAAAAGAGACAGTAGATCTAGCTGGTCTGTCATAAAATAATAGAGACTGTAGATCTAGCTGGTCTATCATGTTATAATGGAGACAGTAGATCTAGCTGGTCTGTCATATAATAGAGACAGTAGATGTCGCTGGTCTGTCATAATATAATAGAGACAGTAGATCGAGCTGGTCTGTCATATTATAATAGAGACAGTATATCTAGCTGGTCTGTCACATTATAATAGAGACAGTAGATCTAGCTGGTCTGTCATAATATAGCAGAGACAGTAGATCTACCTGGTCTGTCATAATATAATAGAGACAGTAGATCTAGCTGGTCTGTCATATTATAATACAGACAGTAGATCTAGCTGGTCTGTCATAATATGAGACAGTAGATCTAGCTGGTCTGTCATAACATAATGGGGACAGTAGATCTAGCTGGTCTGGCATAATAGAATAGAGACAGTAGATCTAGCTGGTCTGTCACATTATAATAGAGACATTAGATCTAGCTGGTCTGTCATATTATAATAGAGACAGTAGATCTAGCTGGTCTGTCATGAAATAATAGAGACTGTAGATCTAGCTGGTCTATCATGTTATAATGGAGACAGTAGATCTAGCTGGTCTGTCATATTATAATAGAGACAGTAGATCTCGCTGGTCTGTCATAATAGAATAGAGACAGTAGATCTACCTGGTCTGTCATAATCTAATAGAGACAGCAGATTTTGCTGGTCTGTCATATTATAATGGAGACAGTAGATCTAGCTGGTCTGTCATAATATAATAGAGACAGTATATCTAGCTGGTCTGTCAAATTATAATAGAGACAGTAGATCTAGCTGGTCTGTCATAATATCGCAGAGACAGTAGATCTACCTGGTCTGTCATAAAATAATAGAGACAGTAGATCTAGCTGGTCAGTCATAATATGATAGAGACAGTAGATCTAGCTGGTCTGTCATATTATAATAGAGATAGTAGATGTCGCTGGTCTGTCATAATATGAGACAGTATATCTAGCTGGTCTGTCATAATAGAATAGCGACAGTAGATCTAGCTGGTCTGTCATATTATAATAGAGACAGTAGATCTAGCTGGTCTGTCATATTATAATAGAGACAGTAGATGTCGCTGGTCTGTCATAATATAATAGAGACAGTAGATCTAGCTGTTCTGTCATAATATGAGACATTAGATCTAGCTGGTCTGTCATATTATAATAGAGACAGTTGATCTAGCTGGTCTGTCATATTATAATAGAGACAGTAGATCTAGCTGGTCTGTCATAATATGAGACAGTAGATATCGCTGGTCTTTCATATTATAATAGAGACAGTAGATCTTGCTGGTCTGTCATAATATAGTAGAGACAGTAGATCAAGCTGGTCTGTCATTTTATAATAGAGACAGTACATCTAGCTGGTCTGTCATAATATAATAGAGACAGTAGATCTACCTGGTCTGTCATAATCTAATAGAGACAGTAGATTTTGCTGGTCTGTCATATTATAATAGAGACAGTAGATCTCGCTGGTCTGTCATAATAGAATAGAGACAGTAGATCTACCTGGTCTGTCATAATCTAATAGAGACAGCAGATCGAGCTGGTCTGTCATAATATAATAGAGACAGTAGATCTAGCCGGTCTGTCATATTATAATAGAGACAGTAGATCTCGCTGGTCTGTCATAATAGAATAGAGACAGTAGATCTACCTGGTCTGTCATAATCTAATAGAGACAGCAGATCGAGCTGGTCTGTCATAATATAATAGAGACAGTAGATCTAGCTGGTCTGTCATATTATAATGGAGACAGTAGATCTAGCTGGTCTTTCATGTTATAATAGAAACAGTAGATCTAGCTGGTCTGTCATAATATAATAGAGACAGTAGATCTAGCTGGTCTGTCATATTATAATAGAGACAGTAGATGTCGCTGGTCTGTCATAATATGAGACAGTATATCTAGCTGGTCTGTCATAATAGAATAGAGACAGTAGATCTAGCTGGTCTGTCATATTATAATAGAGACAGTAGATCTAGCTGGTCTGTCATATTATAATAGAGACAGTACATCTAGCTGGTCTGTCATAATAGAATAGAGACAGTAGATCTACCTGGTCTGTCATAATCTAATAGAGACAGCAGATCGAGCTGGTCTGTCATAATATAATAGAGACAGTAGATCTAGCTGGTCTGTCATATTATAATGGAGACAGTAGATCTAGCTGGTCTTTCATGTTATAATAGAAACAGTAGATCTAGCTGGTCTGTCATAATATAATAGAGACAGTAGATCTAGCTGGTCTGTCATATTATAATAGAGACAGTAGATGTCGCTGGTCTGTCATAATATGAGACAGTATATCTAGCTGGTCTGTCATAATAGAATAGAGACAGTAGATCTAGCTGGTCTGTCATATTATAATAGAGACAGTAGATCTAGCTGGTCTGTCATATTATAATAGAGACAGTACATCTAGCTGGTCTGTCATAATAGAATAGAGACAGTAGATCTAGCTGTTCTGTCATAATATGAGACAGTAGATCTCGCTGGTCTGTCATAATATAGTAGAAACAGTAGATCTAGCTGGTCTGTCATAATATAGTAGAAACAGTAGATCTAGCTGGTCTGTCATAATATAATAGAGACAGTATATCTAGCTGGTCTGTCAAATTATAATAGAGACAGTAGATCTAGCTGGTCTGTCATAATATAATAGAGACAGTAGATCGAGCTGGTCTGTCATATTATAATGGAGACAGTAGATCTACCTGGTCTGTCATATTATAATAGAGACAGTACATCTAGCTGGTCTGTCATATTATAATAGAGACAGTACATCTAGCTGGTCTGTCATAATAGAATAGAGACAGTAGATCTAGCTGTTCTGTCATAATATGAGACAGTAGATCTCGCTGGTCTTTCATATTATAATAGAGACAGTAGATCTTGCTGGTCTGTCAAATTATAATAGAGACAGTTGATCTACCTGGTCTGTCATAATCTAATAGAGACAGTAGATTTTGCTGGTCTGTCATATTATAATAGAGACAGTAGATCTCGCTGTTCTGTCATAATAGAATAGAGACAGTAGATCTACCTGGTCTGTCATAATCTAATAGAGACAGTAGATCTCGCTGGTCTGTCATAATAGAATAGAGACAGTATATCTAGCTGGTCTGTCAAATTATAATAGAGGCAGTAGATCTAGCTGGTCTGTCATAATATAGCAGAGACAGTAGATCTAGCTGATCTGTCATAAAATAATAGAGACAGTAGATTGAGCTGGTCTTTCATGTTATAATAGAAACAGTAGATCTAGCTGGTCTGTCATAATATAATAGAGACAGTATATCTAGCTGGTCTGTCAAATTATAATAGAGGCAGTAGATCTAGCTGGTCTGTCATAATATAGCAGAGACAGTAGATCTAGCTGATCTGTCATAAAATAATAGAGACAGTAGATTGAGCTGGTCTTTCATGTTATAATAGAAACAGTAGATCTAGCTGGTCTGTCATAATATAATAGAGACAGTATATCTAGCTGGTCTGTCAAATTATAATAGAGACAGTAGATTTACATTTACATTACATTTAAGTCATTTAGCAGACGCTCTTATCCAGAGCGACTTACAAATTGGTGCATACACCTTATGACAACCAGTGGAACAGCCACTTGCATCTAAATCTTGTTGGGGGTGAGAAGGGGTGAGAAGGATTACTTACCCTTACTTACCCTATCCTAGGTATTCCTTGAAGAGGTGGGGTTTCAGGTGTCTCCGGAAGGTGGTGATTGACTCCGCTGTCCTGGCGTCGTGAGGAGTTTGTTCCACCATTGGGGGCCAGAGCAGCGAACAGTTTTGACTGGGCTGAGCGGGAACTGTACTTCCTCAGTGGTAGGGAGGCGAGCAGGCCAGAGGTGGATGAACGCAGTGTCCTTGCTTGGGTGTAGGGCCTGATCAGAGCCTGGAGGTACTGAGGTGCTGTTCCCCTCACAGCTCCGTAGGCGAGCACCATGGTCTTGTAGCGGATGCGAGCTTCAACTGGAAGCCAGTGGAGAGAGCGGAGGAGCGGGGTGACGTGAGAGAACTTGGGAAGGTTGAACACCAGACGGGCTGCGGCGTTCTGGATGAGTTGTAGGGGTTTAATGGCACAGGCAGGGAGCCCAGCCAACAGCGAGTTGCAGTAATCAAGACGGGAGATGACAAGTGCCTGGATTAGGACCTGCGCCGCTTCCTGTGTGAGGCAGGGTCGTACTCTGCGGATGTTGTAGAGCATGAACCTACAGGAACGGGACACCGCCTTGATGTTAGTTGAGAACGTCAGGGTGTTGTCCAGGATCACGCCAAGGTTCTTAGCGCTCTGGGGAGGAGGACACAATGGAGTTGTCAACCGTGATGGCGAGATCATGGAACGGGCAGTCCTTCCCGGGAGGAAGAGGAGCTCCGTCTTGCTGAGGTTCAGCTTGAGGTGGTGATCTAGCTGGTCTGTCATAATATAATAGAGACAGTAGATCTAGCTGGTCTGTCATATTATAATAGAGACAGTAGATCTAGCTGGTCTGTCATATTATAATAGAGACAGTAGATGTCGCTGGTCTGTCATAATATGAGACAGTATATCTAGCTGGTCTGTCATAATAGAATAGAGACAGTAGATCTAGCTGGTCTGTCATATTATAATAGAGACAGTAGATCTAGCTGGTCTGTCATGTTATAATAGAGACAGTAGATGTCGCTGGTCTGTCATAATATAATAGAGACAGTAGATCTAGCTGTTCTGTCATAATATGAGACAGTAGATCTCGCTGGTCTGTCATAATATAATAGAGACAGTATATCTAGCTGGTCTGTCAAATTATAATAGAGACAGTACATCTAGCTGGTCTGTCATAATATAATAGAGACAGTAGATCTACCTGGTCTGTCATAATCTAATAGAGACAGTAGATTTTGCTGGTCTGTCATATTATAATAGAGACAGTAGATCTCGCTGGTCTGTCATAATAGAATAGAGACAGTAGATCGAGCTGGTCTGTCATATTATAATGGAGAGAGTATATCTAGCTGGTCTGTCAAATTATAATAGAGACAGTAGATCTAGCTGGTCTGTCATAATATAATAGAGACAGTATATCTAGCTGGTCTGTCAAATTATAATAGAGACAGTTGATCTCGTTGGTCTGTCATATTATAATAGAGACAGTAGATCGAGCTGGTCTGTCATAATATAATAGAGACAGTAGATCTAGCCGGTCTGTCATATTATAATAGAGACAGTAGATGTCGCTGGTCTGTCATAATATAATAGAGACAGTAGATCTAGCTGGTCTGTCATATTATAATGGAGACAGTAGATCTAGCTGGTCTTTCATGTTATAATAGAAACAGTAGATCTAGCTGGTCTGTCATAATATAATAGAGACAGTAGATCTAGCTGGTCTGTCATATTATAATAGAGACAGTAGATCTAGCTGGTCTGTCATATTATAATAGAGACAGTAGATGTCGCTGGTCTGTCATAATATGAGACAGTATATCTAGCTGGTCTGTCATAATAGAATAGAGACCGTAGATCTAGCTGGTCTGTCATATTATAATAGAGACAGTAGATCTAGCTGGTCTGTCATATTATAATAGAGACAGTACATCTAGCTGGTCTGTCATAATAGAATAGAGACAGTAGATCTAGCTGTTCTGTCATAGTATGAGACAGTAGATCTCGCTGGTCTTTCATATTATAATAGAGACAGTAGAGCTTGCTGGTCTGTCATAATATAGTAGAGACAGTAGATCTAGCTGGTCTGTCATTTTATAATAGAGACAGTACATCTAGCTGGTCTGTCATAATATAATAGAGACAGTAGATCGAGCTGGTCTGTCATATTATAATGGAGACAGTAGATCTACCTGGTCTGTCATATTATAATAGAGACAGTAGATCTAGCTGGTCTGTCATATTATAATAGAGACAGTACATCTAGCTGGTCTGTCATAATAGAATAGAGACAGTAGATCTAGCTGTTCTGTCATAATATGAGACAGTAGATCTCGCTGGTCTTTCATATTATAATAGAGACAGTAGATCTTGCTGGTCTGTCATAATATAGTAGAGACAGTAGATCAAGCTGGTCTGTCATTTTATAATAGAGACAGTAGATCTACCTGGTCTGTCATAATCTAATAGAGACAGTAGATTTTGCTGGTCTGTCATATTATAATTGAGACAGTAGATCTCGCTGGTCTGTCATAATAGAATAGAGACAGTAGATCTAGCTGGTCTGTCATAATATGATAGAGACAGTAGATCTAGCTGGTCTGTCATAATATAATAGAGACAGTATATCTAGCTGGTCTGTCAAATTATAATAGAGGCAGTAGATCTAGCTGGTCTGTCATAATATAGCAGAGACAGTAGATCTACCAGGTCTGTCATAAAATAATAGAGACAGTAGATCGAGCTGGTCTGTCATAAAATAATAGAGACAGTAGATTGAGCTGCTCTGTCATATTATAATAGAGACAGTAGATCTAGCTGGTCTGTCATAATATAATAGAGACAGTATATCTAGCTGGTCTGTCAAATTATAATAGAGACAGTAGATCTAGATGGTCTGTCATAATATAGCAGAGACAGTAGATCTACCTGGTCTGTCATAAAATAATAGAGACAGTAGATCTAGCTGGTCTGTCATAATATGATAGAGACAGTAGATCTAGCTGATCTGTCATAAAATACTAGAGACAGTAGATCGAGCTGGTCTTTCATGTTATAATAGAAACAGTAGATCTAGCTGGTCTGTCATAATATAATAGAGACAGCATATCTAGCTGGTCTGTCAAATTATAATAGAGACAGTAGATCTAGCTGGTCTGTCATAATATGAGACAGTATATCTAGCTGGTCTGTCATATTGTAATAGAGACAGTAGATCTAACTGGTCTGTCATATTATAATGGGGACAGTAGATCTAGCTGGTCTGTTATAATAGAATAGAGATAGTAGATCTAGCTGGTCTGTCACATTATAATAGAGACAGTAGATCTAGCTGGTCTGTCATATTATAATAATATAATAATAATAATATATGCCATTTAGCAGACGCTTTTATCCAAAGCGACTTACAGTCATGTGTGCATACATTCTACGTATGGGTGGTCCCGGGAATCGAACCCACTACCCTGGCGTTACAAGCGCCATGCTCTACCAACTGAGCTACAGAAGGACCAGGACCATAATGGGGACAGTAGATCTAGCTGGTCTGTCATAATAGAATAGAGATAGTAGATCTAGCTGGTCTGTCACAATGTAATAGAGACAGTAGATCGAGCTGGTCTGTCATATTATCATACAGACAGTTGATCTCGCTGGTCTGTCATATTATATAATAGAGACAGTAGATCTAGCTGGTCTGTCATAATATAATAGAGACAGTAGATGTAGCTGGTCTGTCATATTATAATGGAGACAGTACATCTGGCTGGTCTGTCATAATTGTATAGAGACAGTAGATCTAGCTGTTCTGTCATAATATGAGACAGTAGATCTAGCTGGTCTTTCATATTATAATAGAGACAGTAGATCTACCTGGTCTGTCATAATATAATAGATACAGTAGATCTACCTGGTCTGTCATAGAATAATAGAGACAGTAGATCTAGCTGGTCTGTCATATTATAATAGAGACAGTAGATCTAGCTGGTCTGTCATAATATAATAGAGACAGTATATCTAGCTGGTCTGTCAAATTATAATAGAGACAGTAGATCTAGCTGGTCTGTCATAATATAGCAGAGACAGTAGATCTAGCTGATCTGTCATAAAATAATAGAGACAGTAGATCGAGCTGGTCTTTCATGTTATAATAGAAACAGTAGATCTAGCTGGTCTGTCATAATATAATAGAGACAGTAGATCTAGCTGGTCTGTCATAATATGAGACAGTATATCTAGCTGGTCTGTCATATTATAATAGAGACAGTAGATCTAACTGGTCTGTCATATTATAATGGGGACAGTAGATCTAGCTGGTCTGTCATAATAGAATAGAGATAGTAGATCTAGCTGGTCTGTCACATTATAATAGAGACAGTAGATCGAGCTGGTCTGTCATATTATCATACAGACAGTTGATCTCGCTGGTCTGTCATATTATCATAGAGACAGTAGATCTAGCTGGTCTGTCATAATATAATAGAGACAGTAGATTTAGCTGGTCTATCATATTATAATGGACACAGTAGATGTCGCTGGTCTGTCATAATATAATAGAGACAGTAGATCTAGCTGGTCTGTCATATTATAATGGAGACAGTACATCTAGCTGGTCTTTCATATTATAATAGAGACAGTAGATCTAGCTGGTCTGTCATAACATAATAGAGACAGTATATCTAGCTGGTCTGTCAAATTATAATAGAGACAGTAGATCGAGCTGGTCTGTCATATTATAATAGAGACAGTAGATGTAGCTGGTCTGTCATAATATAATAGAGACAGTAGATTTAGCTGGTCTATCATATTATAATGGACACAGTAGATGTCGCTGGTCTGTCATAATATAATAGAGACAGTAGATCTAGCTGGTCTGTCATATTATAATGGAGACAGTACATCTAGCTGGTCTGTCATAATATAATAGAGACAGTAGATTTAGCTGGTCTATCATATTATAATGGACACAGTAGATGTCGCTGGTCTGTCATAATATAATAGAGACAGTAGATCTAGCTGGTCTGTCATATTATAATGGAGACAGTACATCTAGCTGGTCTGTCATATTATAATAGAGACAGTACATCTGGCTGGTCTGTCATAATTGTATAGAGACAGTAGATCTAGCTGTTCTGTCATAATATGAGACAGTAGATCTAGCTGGTCTTTCATATTATAATAGAGACAGTAGATCTACCTGGTCTGTCATAATATAATAGATACAGTAGATCTACCTGGTCTGTCATAGAATAATAGAGACAGTAGATCTAGCTGGTCTGTCATATTATAATAGAGACAGTAGATCTAGCTGGTCTGTCATAATATAATAGAGACAGTATATCTAGCTGGTCTGTCAAATTATAATAGAGAAAGTAGATCTAGCTGGTCTGTCATAATATAGCAGAGACAGTAGATCTACCTGATCTGTCATAAAATAATAGATACAGTAGATCGAGCTGGTCTTTCATGTTATAATAGAAACAGTAGATCTAGCTGGTCTGTCATAATATAATAGAGACAGTATATCTAGCTGGTCTGTCAAATTATGATAGAGACAGTAGATCTAGCTGATTTGTCATAAAATAATAGAGACAGTAGATCGAGCTGGTCTTTCATGTTATAATAGAAACAGTAGATCTAGCTGGTCTGTCATAATATAATAGAGACAGTATATCTAGCTGGTCTGTCAAATTATAATAGAGACAGTAGATCGAGCTGGTCTGTCATATTATAATAGAGACAGTATATCTAGCTGGTCTGTCAAATTATAATAGAGACAGTAGATCGAGCTGGTCTGCCATATTATAATACAGAAAGTTGATCTCGCTGGTCTGTCATATTATAATAGAGACAGTAGATCTAGCTGGTCTGTCATAATATAATAGAGACAGTAGATCTAGCTGGTCTATCATATAATAATAATAATAATATAATAATAATAATAATAATAATAATAATATAATGGACACAGTATATCTAGCTGGTCTGTCATATTATAATAGAGCCAGTAGATCTAGCTGGTCTGTCATATTATAATAGAGACAGTACATCTAGCTGGTCTGTCATAATATAATAGTGACATTAGATCTAGCTGTTCTGTCATAATATGAGACAGTATATCTAGCTGGTCTGTCATAGAATAATAGAGACAGTAGATCTAGCTGGTCTGTCATATTATAATAGAGACAGTAGATCTAGCTGGTCTGTCATAATATAATAGAGACAGTATATCTAGCTGGTCTGTCAAATTATAATAGAGACAGTAGATCTAGCTGGTCTGTCATAATATAGCAGAGACAGTAGATATAGCGGATCTGTCATAAAATAATAGAGACAGTAGATCGAGCTGGTCTTTCATGTTATAATAGAAACAGTAGATCTAGCTGTTCTGTCATAATATAATAGAGACAGTATATCTCGCTGGTCTGTCAAATTATGATAGAGACAGTCGATCTAGCTGATCTGTCATAAAATAATAGAGACAGTAGATCGAGCTGGTCTTTCATATTATAATAGAGACAGTAGATCTCGCTGGTCTGTCATAATAGAATAGAGACAGTAGATCTACCTGGTCTGTCATAATCTAATAGAGAAAGTAGATTTTGCTGGTCTGTCATATTATAATAGAGACAGTAGATCTCGCTGGTCTGTCATAATATGAGACAGTAGATCTAGCTGGTCTTTCATATTATAATAGAGACAGTAGATCTACCTGGTCTGTCATAATATAATAGATACAGTAGATCTACCTGGTCTGTCATAGAATAATAGAGACAGTAGATCTAGCTGGTCTGTCATATTATAATAGAGACAGTAGATCTAGCTGGTCTGTCATAATATAATAGAGACAGTATATCTAGCTGGTCTGTCAAATTATAATAGAGACAGTAGATCTAGATGGTCTGTCATAATATAGCAGAGACAGTAGATCTACCTGGTCTGTCATAAAATAATAGAGGCAGTAGATCTAGCTGGTCTGTCATAATATGAGACAGTATATCTAGCTGGTCTGTCATATTATAATGGGGACAGTAGATCTAGCTGGTCCTTCATAATAGAATAGAGATAGTAGATCTAGCTGGTCTGTCACATTATAATAGAGACAGTCGATCTAGCTGGTCTGTCATATTATAATGGGGACAGTAGATCTAGCTGGTCTGTCATAATAGAATAGAGATAGTAGATCTAGCTGGTCTGTCACATTATAATAGAGACAGTAGATCGAGCTGGTCTGTCATATTATCATACAGACAGTTGATCTCGCTGGTCTGTCATATTATAATAGAGACAGTAGATCTAGCTGGTCTGTCATAATATAATAGAGACAGTAGATCTAGCTGGTCTGTCATATTATAATGGAGACAGTACATCTAACTGGTCTGTCATATTATAATAGAGACAGTACATCTGGCTGGTCTGTCATAATTGTATAGAGACAGTAGATCTAGCTGTTCTGTCATAATATGAGACAGTAGATCTATCTGGTCTTTCATATTATAATAGAGACAGTAGATCTAGCTGGTCTGTCATAACATACTAGAGACAGTATATCTAGCTGGTCTGTCAAATTATAATAGAGACAGTAGATCGAGCTGGTCTGTCATATTATAATAGAGACAGTAGATCTAGCTGGTCTGTCATAATATAATAGAGACAGTAGATTTAGCTGGTCTATCATATTATATTGGACACAGTAGATGTCGCTGGTCTGTCATAATATAATAGAGACAGTAGATCTAGCTGGTCTGTCATATTATAATGGAGACAGTACATCTAGCTGGTCTGTCATAATATAATAGAGACAGTAGATTTAGCTGGTCTATCATATTATAATGGACACAGTAGATGTCGCTGGTCTGTCATAATATAATAGAGACAGTAGATCTAGCTGGTCTGTCATATTATAATGGAGACAGTACATCTAGCTGGTCTGTCATATTATAATAGAGACAGTACATCTGGCTGGTCTGTCATAATTGTATAGAGACAGTAGATCTAGCTGTTCTGTCATAATATGAGACAGTAGATCTAGCTGGTCTTTCATATTATAATAGAGACAGTAGATCTACCTGGTCTGTCATATTATAATAGAGACAGTAAATCTAGCTGGTCTGTCATAATATAATAGAGACAGTATATCTAGCTGGTCTGTCAAATTATAATAGAGACAGTAGATCTAGCTGGTCTGTCATAATATAGCAGAGACAGTAGATCTAGCTGATCTTTCATGTTATAATAGAAACAGTAGATCTAGCTGGTCTGTCATAATATAATAGAGACAGTATATCTAGCTGGTCTGTCAAATTATGATAGAGACAGTAGATCTAGCTGATCTGTCATAAAATAATAGAGACAGTAGATCGAGCTGGTCTTTCATGTTATAATAGAAACAGTAGATCTAGCTGGTCTGTCATAATATAATAGAGACAGTACATCTGGCTGGTCTGTCATAATTGTATAGAGACAGTAGATCTAGCTGTTCTGTCATAATATGAGACAGTAGATCTATCTGGTCTTTCATATTATAATAGAGACAGTAGATCTAGCTGGTCTGTCATAACATAATAGAGACAGTATATCTAGCTGGTCTGTCAAATTATAATAGAGACAGTAGATCGAGCTGGTCTGTCATATTATAATAGAGACAGTAGATCTAGCTGGTCTGTCATCATATAATAGAGACAGTAGATTTAGCTGGTCTATCATATTATATTGGACACAGTAGATGTCGCTGGTCTGTCATAATATAATAGAGACAGTAGATCTAGCTGGTCTGTCATATTATAATGGAGACAGTACATCTAGCTGGTCTGTCATAATATAATAGAGACAGTAGATTTAGCTGGTCTATCATATTATAATGGACACAGTAGATGTCGCTGGTCTGTCATAATATAATAGAGACAGTAGATCTAGCTGGTCTGTCATATTATAATGGAGACAGTACATCTAGCTGGTCTGTCATATTATAATAGAGACAGTACATCTGGCTGGTCTGTCATAATTGTATAGAGACAGTAGATCTAGCTGTTCTGTCATAATATGAGACAGTAGATCTAGCTGGTCTTTCATATTATAATAGAGACAGTAGATCTACCTGGTCTGTCATATTATAATAGAGACAGTAAATCTAGCTGGTCTGTCATAATATAATAGAGACAGTATATCTAGCTGGTCTGTCAAATTATAATAGAGACAGTAGATCTAGCTGGTCTGTCATAATATAGCAGAGACAGTAGATCTAGCTGATCTTTCATGTTATAATAGAAACAGTAGATCTAGCTGGTCTGTCATAATATAATAGAGACAGTATATCTAGCTGGTCTGTCAAATTATGATAGAGACAGTAGATCTAGCTGATCTGTCATAAAATAATAGAGACAGTAGATCTAGCTGGTCTATCATATTATAATGGACACAGTATATCTACCTGGTCTGTCATATTATAATAGAGCCAGTAGATCTAGCTGGTCTGTCATATTATAATAGAGACAGTACATCTAGCTTGTCTGTCATAATAGAATAGAGACAGTAGATCTAGCTGGTCTGTCACATTATAATAGAGACAGTAGATCGAGCTGGTCTGTCATATTATCATACAGACAGTTGATCTCGCTGGTCTGTCATATTATAATAGAGACAGTAGATCTAGCTGGTCTGTCATAATATAATAGAGACAGTAGATTTAGCTGGTCTATCATATTATAATGGACACAGTAGATGTCGCTGGTCTGTCATAATATAATAGAGACAGTAGATCTAGCTGGTCTGTCATATTATAATGGAGACAGTACATCTAGCTGGTCTGTCATATTATAATAGAGACAGTACATCTGGCTGGTCTGTCATAATTGTATAGAGACAGTAGATCTAGCTGTTCTGTCATAATATGAGACAGTAGATCTAGCTGGTCTTTCATATTATAATAGAGACAGTAGATCTACCTGGTCTGTCATAATATAGCAGAGACAGTAGATCTACCTGATCTGTCATAAAATAATAGAGACAGTAGATCGAGCTGGTCTTTCATGTTATAATAGAAACAGTAGATCTAGCTGGTCTGTCATAATATAATAGAGACAGTATATCTAGCTGGTCTGTCAAATTATGATAGAGACAGTAGATCTAGCTGATGTGTCATAAAATAATAGAGACAGTAGATCGAGCTGGTCTTTCATGTTATAATAGAAACAGTAGATCTAGCTGGTCTGTCATAATATAATAGAGACAGTATATCTAGCTGGTCTGTCAAATTATAATAGAGACAGTAGATCGAGCTGGTCTGTCATATTATAATACAGAAAGTTGATCTCGCTGGTCTGTCATATTATAATAGAGACAGTAGATCTAGCTGGTCTGTCATAATATAATAGAGACAGTAGATCTAGCTGGTCTATCATATTATAATGGACACAGTATATCTAGCTGGTCTGTCATATTATAATAGAGCCAGTAGATCTAGCTGGTCTGTCATATTATAATAGAGACAGTACATCTAGCTTGTCTGTCATAATATAATAGAGACAGTAGATCTAGCTGGTCTGTCACATTATAATAGCGACAGTAGATCGAGCTGGTCTGTCATATTATCATACAAACAGTTGATCTCGCTGCTCTGTCATATTATAATAGAGACAGTAGATCTAGCTGGTCTGTCATAATATAATAGAGACAGTAGATTTAGCTGGTCTATCATATTATAATGGACACAGTAGATGTCGCTGGTCTGTCATAATATAATAGAGACAGTAGATCTAGCTGGTCTGTCATATTATAATGAGACAGTACATCTAGCTGGTCTGTCATATTATAATAGAGACAGTACATCTGGCTGGTCTGTCATAATTCTATAGAGACAGTAGATCTAGCTGTTCTGTCATAATATGAGACAGTAGATCTAGCTGGTCTTTCATATTATAATAGAGACAGTAGATCTACCTGGTCTGTCATAATATAATAGATACAGTAGATCTACCTGGTCTGTCATAGAATAATAGAGACAGTAGATCTTGCTGGTCTGTCATATTATAATAGAGACAGTAGATCTAGCTGGTCTGTCATAATATAATAGAGACAGTATATCTAGCTGGTCTGTCAAATTATAATAGAGACAGTAGATCTAGCTGGTCTGTCATAATATAGCAGAGACAGTAGATCTAGCTGATCTGTCATAAAATAATAGAGACAGTAGATCGAGCTGGTCTTTCATGTTATAATAGAAACAGTACATCTAGCTGGTCTGTCATAATATAATAGAGACAGTATATCTAGCTGGTCTGTCAAATTAAAATAGAGACAGTAGATCGAGCTGGTCTGTCATATTATAATACAGAAAGTTGATCTCGCTGGTCTGTCATATTATAATAGAGACAGTAGATCTAGCTGGTCTGTCATAATATAATAGAGACAGTAGATCTAGCTGGTCTATCATATAATAATAATAATAATATAATAATAATAATAATAATAATATAATGGACACAGTATATCTAGCTGGTCTGTCATATTATAATAGAGCCAGTAGATCTAGCTGGTCTGTCATATTATAATAGAGACAGTACATCTAGCTGGTCTGTCATAATATAATAGAGACATTAGATTTAGCTGTTCTGTCAAAATATGAGACAGTAGATCTAGCTGGTCTGTCATAGAATAATAGAGACAGTAGATCTAGCTGGTCTGTCATATTGTAATAGAGACAGTAGATCTAGCTGGTCTGTCATAATATAATAGAGACAGTATATCTAGCTGGTCTGTCAAATTATAATAGAGACAGTAGATCTAGCTGGTCTGTCATAATATAGCAGAGACAGTAGATATAGCGGATCTGTCATAAAATAATAGAGACAGTAGATCGAGCTGGTCTTTCATGTTATAATAGAAACAGTAGATCTAGCTGTTCTGTCATAATATAATAGAGACAGTATATCTCGCTGGTCTGTCAAATTATGATAGAGACAGTCGATCTAGCTGATCTGTCATAAAATAATAGAGACAGTAGATCGAGCTGGTCTTTCATATTATAATAGAGACAGTAGATCTCGCTGGTCTGTCATAATAGAATAGAGACAGTAGATCTACCTGGTCTGTCATAATCTAATAGAGACAGTAGATTTTGCTGGTCTGTCATATTATAATAGAGACAGTAGATCTCGCTGGTCTGTCATAATATGAGACAGTAGATCTAGCTGGTCTGTCATATTATAATAGAGACAGTAGATCTACCTGGTCTGTCATAATATAATAGATACAGTAGATCTACCTGGTCTGTCATAGAATAATAGAGACAGTAGACCTAGCTGGTCTGTCATATTATAATAGAGACAGTAGATCTAGCTGGTCTGTCATAATATAATAGAGACAGTATATCTAGCTGGTCTGTCAAATTATAATAGAGACAGTAGATCTAGATGGTCTGTCATAATATAGCAGAGACATTAGATCTACCTGGTCTGTCATCAAATAATAGAGGCAGTAGATCTAGCTGGTCTGTCATAATATGATAGAGACAGTAGATCTAGCTGATCTGTCATAAAATACTAGAGACAGTAGATCGAGCTGGTCTTTCATGTTATAATAGAAACAGTAGATCTAGCTGGTCTGTCAAATTATGATAGAGACAGTAGATCTAGCTGATGTGTCATAAAATAATAGAGACAGTAGATCGAGCTGGTCTTTCATGTTATAATAGAAACAGTAGATCTAGCTGGTCTGTCAAATTATGATAGAGACAGTAGATCTAGCTGATGTGTCATAAAATAATAGAGACAGTAGATCGAGCTGGTCTTTCATGTTATAATAGAAACAGTAGATCTACCTGGTCTGTCATAATATAATAGATACAGTAGATCTACCTGGTCTGTCATAGAATAATAGAGACAGTAGACCTAGCTGGTCTGTCATATTATAATAGAGACAGTAGATCTAGCTGGTCTGTCATAATATAATAGAGACAGTATATCTAGCTGGTCTGTCAAATTATAATAGAGACAGTAGATCTAGATGGTCTGTCATAATATAGCAGAGACAGTAGATCTACCTGGTCTGTCATAAAATAATAGAGGCAGTAGATCTAGCTGGTCTGTCATAATATGATAGAGACAGTAGATCTAGCTGATCTGTCATAAAATACTAGAGACAGTAGATCGAGCTGGTCTTTCATGTTATAATAGAAACAGTAGATCTAGCTGGTCTGTCAAATTATGATAGAGACAGTAGATCTAGCTGATGTGTCATAAAATAATAGAGACAGTAGATCGAGCTGGTCTTTCATGTTATAATAGAAACAGTAGATCTAGCTGGTCTGTCATAATATAATAGAGACAGTATATCTAGCTGGTCTGTCAAATTATAATAGAGACAGTAGATCGAGCTGGTCTGTCATAATATAATAGAGACAGTAGATCTAGCTGGTCTATCATATTATAATGGACACAGTATATCTAGCTGGTCTGTCATATTATAATAGAGCCAGTAGATCTAGCTGGTCTGTCATATTATAATAGAGACAGTACATCTAGCTTGTCTGTCATAATATAATAGAGACAGTAGATCTAGCTGGTCTGTCACATTATAATAGCGACAGTAGATCGAGCTGGTCTGTCATATTATCATACAAACAGTTGATCTCGCTGCTCTGTCATATTATAATAGAGACAGTAGATCTAGCTGGTCTGTCATAATATAATAGAGACAGTAGATTTAGCTGGTCTATCATATTATAATGGACACAGTAGATGTCGCTGGTCTGTCATAATATAATAGAGACAGTAGATCTAGCTGGTCTGTCATATTATAATGAGACAGTACATCTAGCTGGTCTGTCATATTATAATAGAGACAGTACATCTGGCTGGTCTGTCATAATTCTATAGAGACAGTAGATCTAGCTGTTCTGTCATAATATGAGACAGTAGATCTAGCTGGTCTTTCATATTATAATAGAGACAGTAGATCTACCTGGTCTGTCATAATATAATAGATACAGTAGATCTACCTGGTCTGTCATAGAATAATAGAGACAGTAGATCTTGCTGGTCTGTCATATTATAATAGAGACAGTAGATCTAGCTGGTCTATCATATTATAATGGACACAGTATATCTAGCTGGTCTGTCATATTATAATAGAGCCAGTAGATCTAGCTGGTCTGTCATATTATAATAGAGACAGTACATCTAGCTTGTCTGTCATAATATAATAGAGACAGTAGATCTAGCTGGTCTGTCACATTATAATAGCGACAGTAGATCGAGCTGGTCTGTCATATTATCATACAAACAGTTGATCTCGCTGCTCTGTCATATTATAATAGAGACAGTAGATCTAGCTGGTCTGTCATAATATAATAGAGACAGTAGATTTAGCTGGTCTATCATATTATAATGGACACAGTAGATGTCGCTGGTCTGTCATAATATAATAGAGACAGTAGATCTAGCTGGTCTGTCATATTATAATGAGACAGTACATCTAGCTGGTCTGTCATATTATAATAGAGACAGTACATCTGGCTGGTCTGTCATAATTCTATAGAGACAGTAGATCTAGCTGTTCTGTCATAATATGAGACAGTAGATCTAGCTGGTCTTTCATATTATAATAGAGACAGTAGATCTACCTGGTCTGTCATAATATAATAGATACAGTAGATCTACCTGGTCTGTCATAGAATAATAGAGACAGTAGATCTTGCTGGTCTGTCATATTATAATAGAGACAGTAGATCTAGCTGGTCTGTCATAATATAATAGAGACAGTATATCTAGCTGGTCTGTCAAATTATAATAGAGACAGTAGATCTAGCTGGTCTGTCATAATATAGCAGAGACAGTAGATCTAGCTGATCTGTCATAAAATAATAGAGACAGTAGATCGAGCTGGTCTTTCATGTTATAATAGAAACAGTACATCTAGCTGGTCTGTCATAATATAATAGAGACAGTATATCTAGCTGGTCTGTCAAATTATAATAGAGACAGTAGATCGAGCTGGTCTGTCATATTATAATACAGAAAGTTGATCTCGCTGGTCTGTCATATTATAATAGAGACAGTAGATCTAGCTGGTCTGTCATAATATAATAGAGACAGTAGATCTAGCTGGTCTATCATATAATAATAATAATAATATAATAATAATAATAATAATAATATAATGGACACAGTATATCTAGCTGGTCTGTCATATTATAATAGAGCCAGTAGATCTAGCTGGTCTGTCATATTATAATAGAGACAGTACATCTAGCTGGTCTGTCATAATATAATAGAGACATTAGATTTAGCTGTTCTGTCATAATATGAGACAGTAGATCTAGCTGGTCTGTCATAGAATAATAGAGACAGTAGATCTAGCTGGTCTGTCATATTGTAATAGAGACAGTAGATCTAGCTGGTCTGTCATAATATAATAGAGACAGTATATCTAGCTGGTCTGTCAAATTATAATAGAGACAGTAGATCTAGCTGGTCTGTCATAATATAGCAGAGACAGTAGATATAGCGGATCTGTCATAAAATAATAGAGACAGTAGATCGAGCTGGTCTTTCATGTTATAATAGAAACAGTAGATCTAGCTGTTCTGTCATAATATAATAGAGACAGTATATCTCGCTGGTCTGTCAAATTATGATAGAGACAGTCGATCTAGCTGATCTGTCATAAAATAATAGAGACAGTAGATCGAGCTGGTCTTTCATATTATAATAGAGACAGTAGATCTCGCTGGTCTGTCATAATAGAATAGAGACAGTAGATCTACCTGGTCTGTCATAATCTAATAGAGACAGTAGATTTTGCTGGTCTGTCATATTATAATAGAGACAGTAGATCTCGCTGGTCTGTCATAATATGAGACAGTAGATCTAGCTGGTCTTTCATATTATAATAGAGACAGTAGATCTACCTGGTCTGTCATAATATAATAGATACAGTAGATCTACCTGGTCTGTCATAGAATAATAGAGACAGTAGACCTAGCTGGTCTGTCATATTATAATAGAGACAGTAGATCTAGCTGGTCTGTCATAATATAATAGAGACAGTATATCTAGCTGGTCTGTCAAATTATAATAGAGACAGTAGATCTAGATGGTCTGTCATAATATAGCAGAGACAGTAGATCTACCTGGTCTGTCATAAAATAATAGAGGCAGTAGATCTAGCTGGTCTGTCATAATATGATAGAGACAGTAGATCTAGCTGATCTGTCATAAAATACTAGAGACAGTAGATCGAGCTGGTCTTTCATGTTATAATAGAAACAGTAGATCTAGCTGGTCTGTCATAATATAATAGAGACAGTAGATCTAGCTGGTCTGTCATAATATAGCAGAGACAGTAGATCTACCTGGTCTGTCATAATATGATAGAGACAGTAGATCTAGCTGATCTGTCATAAAATAATAGAGACTGTAGATCGAGCTGTTCTTTCATGTTATAATAGAAACAGTAGATCTACCTGGTCTGTCATATTATAATAGAGACAGTAGATCTAGCTGGTCTGTCATATTATAATGGGGACAGTAGATCTAGCTGGTCTGTCATAATAGAATAGAGATAGTAGATCTAGCTGGTCTGTCACATTATAATAGAGACAGTAGATCGAGCTGGTCTGTCATATTATAATACAGACAGTTGATCTCGCTGGTCTGCCATAATATAATAGAGACAGTAGATCTAGCTGGTCTGTCATAATATAATAGAGACAGTATATCTAGCTGGTCTGTCAAATTATAATAGAGACAGTAGATCTACCTGGTCTGTCATAATCTAATAGAGACAGTAGATCTCGCTGGTCTGTCATAATAGAATAGAGACAGTAGATCGAGCTGGTCTGTCATATTATAATGGAGACAGTAGATCTAGCTGTTCTGTCATAATATGAGACAGTAGATCTAGCTGGTCTGTCATAGAATAATAGAGACAGTAGATCTAGCTGGTCTGTCAAATTATAATAGAGACAGTATATCTAGCTGGTCTGTCAAATTATAATAGAGACAGTAGATCTAGCTGGTCTGTCATAATAGAATAGAGATAGTAGATCTAGCTGGTCTGTCACATTATAATAGAGACAGTAGATCGAGCTGGTCTGTCACATTATAATGGACACAGTAGATGTCGCTGGTCTGTCATAATATAATAAAGACAGTAGATCTAGCTGGTCTGTCATATTATAATGGAGACAGTAGATCTAGCTGTTCTGTCATATTATAATAGAGACGGTACATCTAGCTGGTCTGTCATAATAGAATAGAGACAGTAGATCTAGCTGTTCTGTCATAATATGAGACAGTAGATCTAGCTGGTCTGTCATATTATAATAGAGACAGTAGATCTAGCTGGTCTGTCATAATATAATAGAGACAGTATATCTAGCTGGTCTGTCAAATTATAATAGAGACAGTAGATCTAGCTGGTCTGTCGTAATATAGCAGAGACAGTAGATCTAGCTGATCTGTCATAAAATAATAGAGACAGTAGATCGAGCTGGTCTTTCATGTTATAATAGAAACAGTAGATCTAGCTGGTCTGTCATAATATAATAGAGACAGTATATCTAGCTGGTATGTCAAATTATGATAGAGACAGTAGATCTAGCTGATCTGTCATAAAATAATAGAGACAGTAGATCGAGCTGGTCTTTCATGTTATAATAGAAACAGTAGATCTAGCTGGTCTGTCATAATATAATAGAGACAGTAGATCTAGCTGGTCTGTCAAATTATAATAGAGACAGTAGATCGAGCTGGTCTGTCATATTATAATAGAGACAGTACATCTGGCTGGTCTGTCATAATTGTATAGAGACAGTAGATCTAACTGTTCTGTCATAATATGAGACAGTAGATCTAGCTGGTCTTTCATATTATAATAGAGACAGTAGATCTACCTGGTCTGTCATAATATAATAGATACAGTATATCTAGCTGGTCTGTCATAATATAGCAGAGACAGTAGATATAGCGGATCTGTCATAAAATAATAGAGACAGTAGATCGAGCTGGTCTTTCATGTTATAATAGAAACAGTAGATCTAGCTGTTCTGTCATAATATGAGACAGTAGATCTAGCTGGTCTTTCATATTATAATAGAGACAGTAGATCTACCTGGTCTGTCATAATATAATAGATACAGTAGATCTACCTGGTCTGTCATAGAATAATAGAGACAGTAGATTTAGCGGATCTGTCATAAAATAATAGAGACAGTAGATCGAGCTGGTCTTTCATGTTATAATAGAAACAGTAGATCTAGCTGTTCTGTCATAATATAATAGAGACAGTAGATTTAGCTGGTCTATCATATTATAATGGACACAGTAGATGTCGCTGGTCTGTCATAATATAATAGAGACAGTAGATCTAGCTGGTCTGTCATATTATAATGGAGACAGTACATCTAGCTGGTCTGTCATAATATAATAGAGACAGTAGATTTAGCTGGTCTATCATATTATAATGGACACAGTAGATGTCGCTGGTCTGTCATAATATAATAGAGACAGTAGATCTAGCTGGTCTGTCATATTATAATAGAGACAGTACATCTAGCTTGTCTGTCATAATAGAATAGAGACAGTAGATCTAGCTGGTCTGTCATATTATAATAGAGACAGTACATCTGGCTGGTCGGTCATAATTGTATAGAGACAGTAGATCTAGCTGTTCTGTCATAATATGAGACAGTAGATCTAGCTGGTCTTTCATATTATAATAGAGACAGTAGATCTACCTGGTCTGTCATAATATAATAGATACAGTAGATCTACCTGGTCTGTCATAGAATAATAGAGACAGTAGATCTAGCTGGTCTGTCATATTATAATAGAGACAGTATATCTAGCTGGTCTGTCATAATATAATAGAGACAGTATATCTAGCTGGTCTGTCAAATTATAATAGAGACAGTAGATCTAGCTGGTCTGTCGTAATATAGCAGAGACAGTAGATCTAGCTGATCTGTCATAAAATAATAGAGACAGTAGATCGAGCTGGTCTTTCATGTTATAATAGAAACAGTAGATCTAGCTGGTCTGTCATAATATAATAGAGACAGTATATCTAGCTGGTATGTCAAATTATGATAGAGACAGTAGATCTAGCTGATCTGTCATAAAATAATAGAGACAGTAGATCGAGCTGGTCTTTCATGTTATAATAGAAACAGTAGATCTAGCTGGTCTGTCATAATATAATAGAGACAGTATATCTAGCTGGTCTGTCAAATTATAATAGAGACAGTAGATCGAGCTGGTCTGTCATATTATAATAGAGACAGTAGATCTAGCTGGTCTGTCAAATTATAATAGAGACAGTAGATCGAGCTGGTCTGTCATATTATAATAGAGACAGTACATCTGGCTGGTCTGTCATAATTGTATAGAGACAGTAGATCTAACTGTTCTGTCATAATATGAGACAGTAGATCTAGCTGGTCTTTCATATTATAATAGAGACAGTAGATCTACCTGGTCTGTCATAATATAATAGATACAGTAGATCTAGCTGGTCTGTCATAATATAGCAGAGACAGTAGATATAGCGGATCTGTCATAAAATAATAGAGACAGTAGATCGAGCTGGTCTTTCATGTTATAATAGAAACAGTAGATCTAGCTGTTCTGTCATAATATGAGACAGTAGATCTAGCTGGTCTTTCATATTATAATAGAGACAGTAGATCTACCTGGTCTGTCATAATATAATAGATACAGTAGATCTACCTGGTCTGTCATAGAATAATAGAGACAGTGGATTTAGCTGGTATATCATATTATAATGGACACAGTAGATGTCGCTGGTCTGTCATAATATAATAGAGACAGTAGATCTAGCTGGTCTGTCATATCTTAATGGAGACAGTAGATCTAGCTGATCTGTCATAAAATAATAGAGACTGTAGATCGAGCTGTTCTTTCATGTTATAATAGAAACAGTAGATCTACCTGGTCTGTCATAATATGAGACAGTAGATCTAGCTGGTCTGTCATAATATGAGACAGTATATCTAGCTGGTCTGTCATATTATAATAGAGACAGTAGATCTAGCTGGTCTGTCATATTATAATGGGGACAGTAGATCTAGCTGGTCTGTCATAATAGAATAGAGATAGTAGATCTAGCTGGTCTGTCACATTATAATAGAGACAGTAGATCTAGCTGGTCTGTCATATTATAATACAGACAGTTGATCTCGCTGGTCTGTCATATTATAATAGAGACAGTACATCTAGCTGGTCTGTCATAATATAATAGAGACAGTAGATTTAGCTGGTCTATCATATTATAATAGAGACAGTACATCTAGCTGGTCTGTCATAATTGAATAGAGACAGTAGATCTAGCTGTTCTGTCATAATATGAGACAGTAGATCTAGCTGGTCTTTCATATTATAATAGAGACGGTAGATCTACCTGGTCTGTCATAATATAATAGATACAGTAGATCTAGCTGGTCTGTCATATTATAATAGAGACAGTAGATCTAGCTGGTCTGTCATAAAATAATAGAGACAGTAGATCTAGCTGGTCTGTCATATTATAATAGAGACAGTAGATCTAGCTGGTCTGTCATAATATAATAGAGACAGTATATCTAGCTGGTCTGTCAAATTATAATAGAGACAGTAGATCTACCTGGTCTGTCATAATATAATAGATACAGTAGATCTACCTGGTATGTCATAGAATAATAGAGACAGTAGATCTAGCTGGTCTGTCATATTATAATAGAGACAGTAGATCTAGCTGGTCTGTCATAATATAATAGAGACAGTAGATCTAGCTGGTCTGTCATATTATAATGGAGACAGTAGATCCAGCTGGTCTGTCATGATATAATAGAGACGGTAGATTTAGCTGGTCTATCATATTATAATGGACACAGTAGATGTCGCTGGTCTGTCATAATATAATAGAGACAGTAGATCTAGCTGGTCTGTCATATTATAATAGAGACGGTAGATTTAGCTGGTCTGTCATATTATAATGGACACAGTAGATGTCGCTGGTCTGTCATAATATAATAGAGACAGTAGATCGTGCTGGTCTGTCATATTATAATACAGACAGTTGATCTCGCTGGTCTGTCATATTATAATAGAGACAGTAGATCTAGCTGGTCTGTCATAATATAATAGAGACAGTAGATCTAGCTGGTCTATCATATTATAATGGACACAGTAGATCTAGCTGGTCTGTCATAATATAATAGAGACTGTAGATCTAGCTGGTCTGTCATATTATAATAGAGACAGTAGATGTCGCTGGTCTGTCATAATATAATAGAGACAGTAGATCTAGCTGGTCTGTCATATTATAATAGAGACAGTAGATCTAGCTGGTCTGTCATTTTATAATAGAGACAGTAGATCTAGCTGGTCTGTCATATTATAATAGAGACAGTACATCTAGCTGGTCTGTCATAATTGAATAGAGACAGTAGATCTAGCTGTTCTGTCATAATATGAGACAGTAGATCTAGCTGGTCTGTCATATTATAATAGAGACGGTAGATCTACCTGGTCTTTCATAATATAATAGATACAGTAGATCTACCTGTTCTGTCATAGAATAATAGAGACAGTAGATCTAGCTGGTCTGTCATATTATAATAGAGACAGTAGATCTAGCTGGTCTGTCATAATATAATAGAGACAGTATATCTAGCTGGTCTGTCAAATTATAATAGAGACAGTAGATCTAGCTGGTCTGTCATAATATAGCAGAGACAGTAGATCTAGCTGATCTGTCATAAAATAATAGAGACAGTAGATCGAGCTGGTCTTTCATGTTATAATAGAAACAGTAGATCTAGCTGGTCTGTCATAATATAATAGAGACAGTATATCTAGCTGGTCTGTCAAATTATAATAGTGACAGTAGATCTAGCTGGTCTGTCATAATATAGCAGAGACAGTAGATCTAGCTGATCTGTCATAAAATAATAGAGACAGTAGATCGAGCTGGTCTTTCATGTTATAATAGAAACAGTAGATCTAGCTGGTCTGTCATAATATAATAGAGACAGTATATCTAGCTGGTCTGTCAAATTATAATAGAGACAGTAGATCTAGCTGGTCTGTCATAATATAGCAGAGACAGTAGATCTAGCTGATCTGTCATAAAATAATAGAGACAGTAGATCGAGCTGGTCTTTCATGTTATAATAGAAACAGTAGATCTAGCTGGTCTGTCATAATATAATAGAGACAGTAGATCGAGCTGGTCTGTCATATTATAATACAGACAGTTGATCTCGCTGGTCTGTCATATTATAATAGAGACAGTAGATCGAGCTGGTCTGTCATATTATAATAGAGACAGTACATCTAGCTGGTCTGTCATAATACAATAGAGACAGTAGATCTAGCTGTTCTGTCATAATATGAGACAGTAGATCTCGCTGGTCTTTCATATTATAATAGAGACAGTAGATCTCGCTGGTCTGTCATAATAGAATAGAGACAGTAGATCTACCTGGTCTGTCATAATCTAATAGAGACAGATTTTGCTGGTCTGTCATATTATAATGGTGACAGTAGATCTAGCTGTTCTGTCATAATATGATACAGTAGATCTAGCTGGTCTGTCATAATATGATAGAGACAGTAGATCTAGCTGGTCTGTCATATTATAATAGAGACAGTACATCTACCTGGTCTGTCATAATCTAATAGAGACAGTAGATCTAGCTGGTCTGTCATATTATAATGGAGACAGTAGATCTAGCTGGTCTGTCATATTATAATAGAGACAGTACATCTAGCTGGTCTGTCATAATTGAATAGAGACAGTAGATCTAGCTGTTCTGTCATAATATGAGACAGTAGATCTAGCTGGTCTTTCATATTATAATAGAGACGGTAGATCTACCTGGTCTGTCATAATGTAATAGATACAGTAGATCTACCTGTTCTGTCATAGAATAATAGAGACAGTAGATCTAGCTGGTCTGTCATATTATAATAGAGACAGTAGATCTAGCTGGTATGTCATAATATAATAGAGACAGTATATCTAGCTGGTCTGTCAAATTATAATAGAGACAGTAGATCTAGCTGGTCTGTCATAATATAGCAGAGACAGTAGATCTAGCTGATCTGTCATAAAATAATAGAGACAGTAGATCGAGCTGGTCTTTCATGTTATAATAGAAACAGTAGATCTAGCTGGTCTGTCATAATATAATAGAGACAGTATATCTAGCTGGTCTGTCAAATTATGATAGAGACAGTAGATCTAGCTGATCTGTCATAAAATAATAGAGACAGTCGATCGAGCTGGTCTTTCATGTTATAATAGAAACAGTAGATCTAGCTGGTCTGTCATAATATAATAGAGACAGTAGATCGAGCTGGTCTGTCATATTATAATACAGACAGTTGATCTCGCTGGTCTGTCATATTATAATAGAGACAGTAGATCTAGCTGGTCTGTCATAATATAATAGAGACAGAAGATCTAGCTGGTCTGTCATATTATAATGGAGACAGTAGATCTAGCTGGTCTGTCATATTATAATGGAGACAGTAGATCTAGCTGGTCTGTCATATTATAATAGAGACAGTAGATCTAGCTGGTCTGTCATATTATAATAGAGACAGTACATCTAGCTGGTCTGTCATAATACAATAGAGACAGTAGATCTAGCTGTTCTGTCATAATATGAGACAGTAGATCTAGCTGGTCTTTCATATTATAATAGAGACAGTAGATCTCGCTGGTCTGTCATAATAGAATAGAGACAGTAGATCTACCTGGTCTGTCATAATCTAATAGAGACAGATTTTGCTGGTCTGTCATATTATAATGGCGACAGTAGATCTAGCTGTTCTGTCATAATATGAGACAGTAGATCTAGCTGGTCTTTCATATTATAATAGAGACAGTAGATCTACCTGGTCTGTCATAATATAATAGATACAGTAGATCTACCTGTTCTGTCATAGAATAATAGAGACAGTAGATCTAGCTGGTCTGTCATATTATAATAGAGACAGTAGATCTAGCTGGTATGTCATAATATAATAGAGACAGTATATCTAGCTGGTCTGTCAAATTATAATAGAGACAGTAGATCTAGCTGGTCTGTCATAATATAGCAGAGACAGTAGATCTAGCTGATCTGTCATAAAATAATAGAGACAGTAGATCGAGCTGGTCTTTCATGTTATAATAGAAACAGTAGATCTAGCTGGTCTGTCATAATATAATAGAGACAGTATATCTAGCTGGTCTGTCAAATTATGATAGAGACAGTAGATCTAGCTGATCTGTCATAAAATAATAGAGACAGTCGATCGAGCTGGTCTTTCATGTTATAATAGAAACAGTAGATCTAGCTGGTCTGTCATAATATAATAGAGACAGTAGATCGAGCTGGTCTGTCATATTATAATACAGACAGTTGATCTCGCTGGTCTGTCATATTATAATAGAGACAGTAGATCTAGCTGGTCTGTCATAATATAATAGAGACAGAAGATCTAGCTGGTCTGTCATATTATAATGGAGACAGTAGATCTAGCTGGTCTGTCATATTATAATGGAGACAGTAGATCTAGCTGGTCTGTCATATTATAATAGAGACAGTAGATCTAGCTGGTCTTTCATATTATAATAGAGACAGTAGATCTCGCTGGTCTGTCATAATAGAATAGAGACAGTAGATCTACCTGGTCTGTCATAATCTAATAGAGACAGATTTTGCTGGTCTGTCATATTATAATGGCGACAGTAGATCTAGCTGTTCTGTCATAATATGAGACAGTAGATCTAGCTGGTCTTTCATATTATAATAGAGACAGTAGATCTACCTGGTCTGTCATAATATAATAGATACAGTAGATCTACCTGGTCTGTCATAGAATAATAGAGACAGTAGATCTAGCTGGTCTGTCAAATTATAATAGAGACAGTAGATCTAGCTGGTCTGTCATATTATAATAGAGACAGTACATCTAGCTGGTCTGTCATAATAGAATAGAGACAGTAGATCTAGCTGTTCTGTCATAATATGAGACAGTAGATCTCGCTGGTCTTTCATATTATAATAGAGACAGTAGATCTCGCTGGTCTGTCATAATAGAATAGAGACAGTAGTTCTACCTGGTCTGTCATAATCTAATAGAGACAGTAGATCGAGCTGGTCTGTCATATTATAATGGAGACAGTAGATCTAGCTGTTCTGTCATAATATGAGACAGTAGATCTAGCTGGTCTTTCATATTATAGATAGATATTATAATGGAGACAGTAGATGTCGCTGGTCTGTCATACTATAATGGAGACAGTAGATGTCGCTGGTCTGTCATAATATAATAGAGACAGTAGATCTAGCTGGTCTGTCATATTATAATGGAGACAGTAGATCTAGCTGGTCTGTCAAATTATAATAGAGACAGTAGATCTAGCTGGTCTGTCATAATATAGCAGAGACAGTAGATCTACCTGGTCTGTCATAAAATAATAGAGACAGTAGATCGAGCTGGTCTGTCATAATATGATAGAGACAGTAGATCGAGCTGATCTGTCAAATTATAATAGAGACAGTAGATCTAGCTGTTCTTTCATGTTATAATAGAAACAGTAGATCTACCTGGTCTGTCATAATATAATAGAGACAGTAGATCTAGCTGTTCTGTCATAATATGAGACAGTATATCTAGCTGGTCTGTCATATTATAATAGAGACAGTAGATCTAGCTGGTCTGTCATATTATAATAGAGACAGTACATCTAGCTGGTCTGTCATAATACAATAGAGACAGTAGATCTAGCTGTTCTGTCATAATATGAGACAGTAGATCTCGCTGGTCTTTCATATTATAATAGAGACAGTAGATCTCGCTGGTCTGTCATAATAGAATAGAGACAGTAGATCTACCTGGTCTGTCATAATCTAATAGAGACAGATTTTGCTGGTCTGTCATATTATAATGGTGACAGTAGATCTAGCTGTTCTGTCATAATATGATACAGTAGATCTAGCTGGTCTGTCATAATATGATAGAGACAGTAGATCTAGCTGGTCTGTCATATTATAATAGAGACAGTACATCTACCTGGTCTGTCATAATCTAATAGAGACAGTAGATCTAGCTGGTCTGTCATATTATAATGGAGACAGTAGATCTAGCTGGTCTGTCATATTATAATAGAGACAGTACATCTAGCTGGTCTGTCATAATTGAATAGAGACAGTAGATCTAGCTGTTCTGTCATAATATGAGACAGTAGATCTAGCTGGTCTTTCATATTATAATAGAGACGGTAGATCTACCTGGTCTGTCATAATGTAATAGATACAGTAGATCTACCTGTTCTGTCATAGAATAATAGAGACAGTAGATCTAGCTGGTCTGTCATATTATAATAGAGACAGTAGATCTAGCTGGTATGTCATAATATAATAGAGACAGTATATCTAGCTGGTCTGTCAAATTATAATAGAGACAGTAGATCTAGCTGGTCTGTCATAATATAGCAGAGACAGTAGATCTAGCTGATCTGTCATAAAATAATAGAGACAGTAGATCGAGCTGGTCTTTCATGTTATAATAGAAACAGTAGATCTAGCTGGTCTGTCATAATATAATAGAGACAGTATATCTAGCTGGTCTGTCAAATTATGATAGAGACAGTAGATCTAGCTGATCTGTCATAAAATAATAGAGACAGTCGATCGAGCTGGTCTTTCATGTTATAATAGAAACAGTAGATCTAGCTGGTCTGTCATAATATAATAGAGACAGTAGATCGAGCTGGTCTGTCATATTATAATACAGACAGTTGATCTCGCTGGTCTGTCATATTATAATAGAGACAGTAGATCTAGCTGGTCTGTCATAATATAATAGAGACAGAAGATCTAGCTGGTCTGTCATATTATAATGGAGACAGTAGATCTAGCTGGTCTGTCATATTATAATGGAGACAGTAGATCTAGCTGGTCTGTCATATTATAATAGAGACAGTAGATCTAGCTGGTCTGTCATATTATAATAGAGACAGTACATCTAGCTGGTCTGTCATAATACAATAGAGACAGTAGATCTAGCTGTTCTGTCATAATATGAGACAGTAGATCTAGCTGGTCTTTCATATTATAATAGAGACAGTAGATCTAGCTGGTCTGTCATATTATAATAGAGACAGTAGATCTCGCTGGTCTGTCATAATATGAGACAGTAGATCTAGCTGGTCTTTCATATTATAATAGAGACAGTAGATCTACCTGGTCTGTCATAATCTAATAGAGACAGATTTTGCTGGTCTGTCATATTATAATGGCGACAGTAGATCTAGCTGTTCTGTCATAATATGAGACAGTAGATCTAGCTGGTCTTTCATATTATAATAGAGACAGTAGATCTACCTGATCTGTCATAATATAATAGATACAGTAGATCTACCTGGTCTGTCATAGAATAATAGAGACAGTAGATCTAGCTGGTCTGTCAAATTATAATAGAGACAGTAGATCTAGATGGTCTGTCATAATTTAGCAGAGACAGTAGATCTACCTGGTCTGTCATAAAATAATAGAGACAGTAGATCTAGCTGGTCTGTCATAATATGATAGAGACAGTAGATCTAGCTGGTCTGTCATATTATAATAGAGACAGTACATCTAGCTGGTCTGTCATAATAGAATAGAGACAGTAGATCTAGCTGTTCTGTCATAATATGAGACAGTAGATCTCGCTGGTCTTTCATATTATAATAGAGACAGTAGATCTCGCTGGTCTGTCATAATAGAATAGAGACAGTAGTTCTACCTGGTCTGTCATAATCTAATAGAGACAGTAGATCGAGCTGGTCTGTCATATTATAATGGAGACAGTAGATGTCGCTGGTCTGTCATATTATAATGGAGACAGTAGATGTCGCTGGTCTGTCATATTATAATGGAGACCGTAGATGTCGCTGGTCTGTCATAATATAATAGAGACAGTAGATCTAGCTGTTCTGTCATAATATGAGACAGTAGATCTAGCTGGTCTTTCATATTATAATAGAGACAGTAGATGTCGCTGGTCTGTCATATTATAATGGAGACAGTAGATGTCGCTGGTCTGTCATATTATAATGGAGACAGTAGATGTCGCTGGTCTGTCATAATATAATAGAGACAGTAGATCTAGCTGGTCTGTCATATTATAATGGAGACAGTAGATCTAGCTGGTCTGTCAAATTATAATAGAGACAGTAGATCTAGCTGTTCTTTCATGTTATAATAGAAACAGTAGATCTACCTGGTCTGTCATAATATAATAGAGACAGTAGATCTAGCTGTTCTGTCATAATATGAGACAGTATATCTAGCTGGTCTGTCATATTATAATAGAGACAGATTTTGCTGGTCTGTCATATTATAATGGAGACAGTAGATCTAGCTGTTCTGTCATAATATGAGACAGTTGATCTAGCTGGTCTTTCATATTATAATAGAGACAGTAGATCTACCTGGTCTGTCATAATATAATAGATACAGTAGATCTACCTGGTCTGTCATAGAATAATACAGACAGTAGATCTAGCTGGTCTGTCATATTATAATAGAGACAGTAGATCTAGCTGGTCTGTCATAATATAATAGAGACAGTATATCTAGCTGGTCTGTCAAATTATAATAGAGACAGTAGATCTAGATGGTCTGTCATAATATAGCAGAGACAGTAGATCTACCTGGTCTGTCATAAAATAATAGAGACAGTAGATCTAGCTGGTCTGTCATAATATGATAGAGACAGTAGATCTAGCTGGTCTGTCATATTATAATAGAGACAGTAGATCTAGCTGGTCTGTTATAATATAATAGAGACTGTAGATCTAGCTGGTCTGTCATATTATAATGGAGACAGTAGATCTAGCTGGTCTGTCATATTATAATAGAGGCAGTAGATCTAGCTGGTCTGTCATAATATAATAGAGACAGTATAACTAGCTGGTCTGTCAAATTATAATAGAGACAGTAGATCTAGCTGGTCTGTCATATTATAATAGAGGCAGTAGATCTAGCTGGTCTGTCATAATATAATAGAGACAGTATAACTAGCTGGTCTGTCAAATTATAACAGAGACAGTACATCTACCTGGTCTGTCATAAAATAATAGAGACAGTAGATCGAGCTGTTCTTTCATGTTATAATAGAAACAGTAGATCTACCTGGTCTGTCATAATAGAATAGAGACAGTAGATCTAGCTGGTCTGTCACATTATAATAGAGACATTAGATCTAGCTGGTCTGTCATATTATAATACAGACAGTTGATCTAGCTGGTCTGTCATAAAATAATAGAGACAGTAGATCTAGCTGGTCTATCATGTTATAATGGAGACAGTAGATCTAGCTCGTCTGTCATAATATAATAGAGACTGTAGATCGAGCTGGTCTGTCATATTATAATGGAGACAGTAGATCTAGCTCGTCTGTCATAATATAATATGAGACAGTATATCTAGCTGGTCTGTCATATTATAATAGAGACAGTAGATGTCGCTGGTCTGTCATAATATAATAGAGACAGTATATCTAGCTGGTCTGTCAAATTATAATAGAGACAGTAGATCGAGCTGGTCTGTCATATTATAATACAGACAGTTGATCTCGCTGGTCTGTCATATTATAATAGAGACAGTAGATCTAGCTGGTCTGTCATAATATAATAGAGACAGTAGATCTAGCTGGTCTATCATATTATAATGGACACAGTAGATGTCGCTGGTCTGTCATAATATAATAGAGACAGTAGATCTAGCTGGTCTGTCATATTATAATGGAGACAGTAGATCTAGCTGGTCTGTCATATTATAATAGAGACAGTACATCTAGCTGGTCTGTCATAATTGAATAGTGACAGTAGATCTAGCTGTTCTGTCATAATATGAGACAGTAGATCTAGCTGGTCTGTCATATTATAATAGAGACAGTAGATCTAGCTGGTCTGTCATAATATAATAGAGACAGTATATCTAGCTGGTCTGTCAAATTATAATAGAGACAGTAGATCTAGCTGGTCTGTCATAATATAGCAGAGACAGTATATCTAGCTGGTCTGTCAAATTATGATAGAGACAGTAGATCTAGCTGATCTGTCATAAAATAATAGAGACAGTAGATCGAGCTGGTCTTTCATGTTATAATAGAAACAGTAGATCTAGCTGGTCTGTCAAATTATAATAGAGACAGTAGATCGAGCTGGTCTGTCATATTATAATACAGACAGTTGATCTCGCTGGTCTGTCATATTATAATAGAGACAGTAGATCTAGCTGGTCTGTCATAATATAATAGAGACAGTAGATCTAGCTGGTCTATCATATTATAATGGACACAGTAGATCTAGCTGGTCTGTCATAATATAATAGAGACTGTAGATCTAGCTGGTCTGTCATATTATAATAGAGACAGTAGATCTAGCTGGTCTGTCATTTTATAATAGAGACAGTACATCTAGCTGGTCTGTCATAATCTAATAGAGACAGTAGATTTTGCTGGTCTGTCATATTATAATAGAGACAGTAGATCTCGCTGGTCTGTCATAATATAATAGAGACAGTAGATCGAGCTGGTCTGTCATAATATGATAGAGACAGTAGATCTAGCTGGTCTGTCATATTATAATGGAGACAGTAGATCTAGCTGGTCTGTCATATTATAATGGAGACAGTAGACTTAGCTGGTCTGTCATATTATAATGGAGACAGTAGATCTAGCTGGTCTGTCATATTATAATAGAGGCAGTAGATCTAGCTGGTCTGTCATAATATAATAGAGACAGTATATCTAGCTGGTCTGTCAAATTATAATAGAGACAGTAGATCTAGCTGGTCTGTCATAATATAGCAGAGACAGTAGATCTACCTGGTCTGTCATAAAATAATAGAGACAGTAGATCGAGCTGTTCTTTCATGTTATAATAGAAACAGTAGATCTACCTGGTCTGTCATAATATAATAGAGACAGTAGATCTAGCTGGTCTGTCATATTATAATAGAGACAGTAGATCTAGCTGTTCTGTCATAATATGAGACAGTATATCTAGCTGGTCTGTCATATTATAATTGGGACAGTAGATCTAGCTGGTCTGTCATAATAGAATAGAGACAGTAGATCTAGCTGGTCTGTCACATTATAATAGAGACATTAGATCTAGCTGGTCTGTCATATTATAATACAGACAGTTGATCTAGCTGGTCTGTCATAAAATAATAGAGACAGTAGATCTAGCTGGTCTATCATGTTATAATGGAGACAGTAGATCTAGCTCGTCTGTCATAATATAATAGAGACTGTAGATCTAGCTGGTCTGTCATATTATAATAGAGACAGTAGATGTCGCTGGTCTGTCATAATATAATAGAGACAGTAGATCGAGCTGGTCTGTCATATTATAATAGAAACAGTAGATCTAGCTGTTCTGTCATAATATGAGACAGTAGATCTACCTGGTCTGTCATAGAATAATAGAGACAGTAGATCTAGCTGGTCTGTCATATTATAATAGAGGCAGTAGATCTAGCTGGTCTGTCATAATATAATAGAGACAGTAGATCTAGCTGATCTGTCATAAAATACTAGAGACAGTAGATCGAGCTGGTCTTTCATGTTATAATAGAAACAGTAGATCTAGCTGGTCTGTCATAATATAATAGAGACAGTATATCTAGCTGGTCTGTCAAATTATAATAGAGACAGTAGATCTAGCTGGTCTGTCATAATATAGCAGAGACAGTAGATCAACCTGGTCTGTCATAAAATAATAGAGACAGTAGATCGAGCTGGTCTGTCATAATATGATAGAGACAGTAGATCTAGCTGATCTGTCATAAAATAATAGAGACAGTAGATCTAGCTGATCTGTCATAAAATAATAGAGACAGTAGATCGAGCTGTTCTTTCATGTTATAATAGAATCAGTAGATCTACCTGGTCTGTCATAATATAATAGAGACAGTAGATCTAGCTGGTCTGTCATAATATGAGACAGTATATCTAGCTGGTCTGTCATATTATAATAGAGACAGTAGATCTAGCTGGTCTGTCATATTATAATGGGGACAGTAGATCTAGCTGGTCTGTCATAATAGAATAGAGATAGTAGATCGAGCTGGTCTGTCACATTATAATAGAGACAGTAGATCGAGCTGGTCTGTCATATTATAATACAGACAGTTGATCTCGCTGGTCTGTCATATTATAATAGAGACAGTAGATCTAGCTGGTCTGTCATAATATAATAGAGACAGTAGATTTAGCTGGTGTATCATATTATAATGGACACAGTAGATGTCGCTGGTCTGTCATAATATAATAGAGACAGTAGATCTAGCTGGTCTGTCATATCTTAATGGAGACAGTAGATCTAGCTGGTCTGTCATATTATAATAGAGACAGTACATCTAGCTGGTCAGTCATAATTGAATAGAGACAGTAGATCTAGCTGTTCTGTCATAATATGAGACAGTAGATCTAGCTGGTCTTTCATATTATAATAGAGACAGTAGATCTACCTGGTCTGTCATAATATAATAGATACAGTAGATCTACCTGGTCTGTCATAGAATAATAGAGACAGTAGATCGAGCTGGTCTTTCATGTTATAATAGAAACAGTAGATCTAGCTGGTCTGTCATAATATAATAGAGACAGTATATCTTGCTGGTCTGTCAAATTATGATAGAGACAGTAGATCTAGCTGATCTGTCATAAAATAATAGAGACAGTAGATCGAGCTGGTCTTTCATGTTATAATAGAAACAGTAGATCTAGCTGGTCTGTCATAATATAATAGAGACAGTATATCTAGCTGGTCTGTCAAATTATAATAGAGACAGTAGATCGAGCTGGTCTGTCATATTATAATACAGACAGTTGATCTCGCTGGTCTGTCATATTATAATAGAGACAGTAGATCTAGCTGGTCTGTCATAATATAATAGAGACAGTAGATCTAGCTGGTCTGTCACATTATAATAGAGACATTAGATCTAGCTGGTCTGTCATATTATAATACAGACAGTTGATCTAGCTGGTCTGTCATAAAATAATAGAGACAGTAGGTCTAGCTGGTCTATCATGTTATAATGGAGTCAGTAGATCTAGCTCATCTGTCATAATATAATAGAGACTGTAGATCTAGCTGGTCTGTCATATTATAATAGAGACAGTAGATGTCGCTGGTCTGTCATAATATAATAGAGACAGTATATCTAGCTGGTCTGTCAAATTATAATAGAGACAGTAGATCGAGCTGGTCTGTCATATTATAATACAGACAGTTGATCTCGCTGGTCTGTCATATTATAATAGAGACAGTAGATCTAGCTGGTCTGTCATAATATAATAGAGACAGTAGATTTAGATGGTCTATCATATTATAATGGACACAGTAGATGTCGCTGGTCTGTCATAATATAATAGAGACAGTAGATCTAGCTGGTCTGTCATATTATAATGGAGACAGTAGATCTAGCTGGTCTGTCATATTATAATGGAGACAGTAGATCTAGCTGGTCTGTCATAATTGAATAGTGACAGTAGATCTAGCTGTTCTGTCATAATCTAATAGAGACAGTAGATCTAGCTGGTCTGTCATATTATAATAGAGACAGTAGATCTAGCTGGTCTGTCATAATATAATAGAGACAGTATATATAGCTGGTCTGTCAAATTATAATAGAGACAGTAGATCTAGCTGGTCTGTCATAATATAGCAGAGACAGTAGATCTAGCTGATCTGTCATAAAATAATAGAGACAGTAGATCGAGCTGGTCTTTCATGTTATAATAGAAACAGTAGATCTAGCTGGTCTGTCATAATATAATAGAGACAGTATATCTAGCTGGTCTGTCAAATTATAATAGAGACAGTAGATCGTGCTGGTCTGTCATATTATAATACAGACAGTTGATCTCGCTGGTCTGTCATATTATAATAGAGACAGTAGATCTAGCTGGTCTGTCATAATATAATAGAGACAGTAGATCTAGCTGGTCTATCATATTATAATGGACACAGTAGATCTAGCTGGTCTGTCATAATATAATAGAGACTGTAGATCTAGCTGGTCTGTCATATTATAATAGAGACAGTAGATGTCGCTGGTCTGTCATAATATAATAGAGACAGTAGATCTAGCTGGTCTGTCATATTATAATAGAGACAGTAGATCTAGCTGGTCTGTCATTTTATAATAGAGACAGTACATCTAGCTGGTCTGTCATAATTGAATAGTGACAGTAGATCTAGCTGTTCTGTCATAATATGAGACAGTAGATCTAGCTGGTCTGTCATATTATAATAGAGACAGTAGATCTAGCTGGTCTGTCATAATATAATAGAGACAGTATATCTAGCTGGTCTGTCAAATTATAATAGAGACAGTAGATCTAGCTGGTCTGTCATAATATAGCAGAGACAGTAGATCTAGCTGATCTGTCATAAAATAATAGAGACAGTAGATCGAGCTGGTCTTTCATGTTATAATAGAAACAGTAGATCTAGCTGGTCTGTCATAATATAATAGAGACAGTATATCTAGCTGGTCTGTCAAATTCTGATAGAGACAGTAGATCTAGCTGATCTGTCATAAAATAATAGAGACAGTAGATCGAGCTGGTCTTTCATGTTATAATAGAAACAGTAGATCTAGCTGGTCTGTCATAATATAATAGAGACAGTATATCAAGCTGGTCTGTCAAATTATAATAGAGACAGTAGATCGAGCTGGTCTGTCATATTATAATACAGACAGTTGATCTCGCTGGTCTGTCATATTATAATAGAGACAGTAGATCTAGCTGGTCTGTCATAATATAATAGAGACAGTAGATCTAGCTGGTCTATCATATTATAATGGACACAGTAGATCTAGCTGGTCTGTCATAATATAATAGAGACTGTAGATCTAGCTGGTCTGTCATATTATAATAGAGACAGTAGATCTAGCTGGTCTGTCATTTTATAATAGAGACAGTACATCTAGCTGGTCTGTCATAATCTAATAGAGACAGTAGATTTTGCTGGTCTGTCATATTATAATAGAGACAGTAGATCTCGCTGGTCTGTCATAATATAATAGAGACAGTAGATCTCGCTGGTCTGTCATAATATGATAGAGACAGTAGATCTAGCTGGTCTGTCATATTATAATGGAGACAGTAGATCTAGCTGGTCTGTCATATTATAATGGAGACAGTAGATCTAGCTGGTCTGTCATATTATAATGGAGACAGTAGATCTAGCTGGTCTGTCATATTATAATAGAGGCAGTAGATCTAGCTGGTCTGTCATAATATAATAGAGACAGTATATCTAGCTGGTCTGTCAAATTATAATAGAAACAGTAGATCTACCTGGTCTGTCATAATATAATAGAGACAGTAGATCTAGCTGGTCTGTCATATTATAATAGAGACAGTAGATCTAGCTGTTCTGTCATAATATGAGACAGTATATCTAGCTGGTCTGTCATATTATAATTGGGACAGTAGATCTAGCTGGTCTGTTATAATAGAATAGAGACAGTAGATCTAGCTGGTCTGTCACATTATAATAGAGACATTAGATCTAGCTGGTCTGTCATATTATAATACAGACAGTTGATCTAGCTGGTCTGTCATAAAATAATAGAGACAGTAGATCTAGCTGGTCTATCATGTTATAATGGAGACAGTAGATCTAGCTCGTCTGTCATAATATAATAGAGACTGTAGATCTAGCTGGTCTGTCATATTATAATAGAGACAGTAGATGTCGCTGGTCTGTCATAATATAATAGAGACAGTAGATCGAGCTGGTCTGTCATATTATAATAGAAACAGTAGATCTAGCTGTTCTGTCATAATATGAGACAGTAGATCTACCTGGTCTGTCATAGAATAATAGAGACAGTAGATCTAGCTGGTCTGTCATATTATAATAGAGGCAGTAGATCTAGCTGGTCTGTCATAATATAATAGAGACAGTAGATCTAGCTGATCTGTCATAAAATACTAGAGACAGTAGATCGAGCTGGTCTTTCATGTTATAATAGAAACAGTAGATCTAGCTGGTCTGTCATAATATAATAGAGACAGTATATCTAGCTGGTCTGTCAAATTATAATAGAGACAGTAGATCTAGCTGGTCTGTCATAATATAGCAGAGACAGTAGATCAACCTGGTCTGTCATAAAATAATAGAGACAGTAGATCGAGCTGGTCTGTCATAATATGATAGAGACAGTAGATCTAGCTGATCTGTCATAAAATAATAGAGACAGTAGATCTAGCTGATCTGTCATAAAATAATAGAGACAGTAGATCGAGCTGTTCTTTCATGTTATAATAGAATCAGTAGATCTACCTGGTCTGTCATAATATAATAGAGACAGTAGATCTAGCTGGTCTGTCATAATATGAGACAGTATATCTAGCTGGTCTGTCATATTATAATAGAGACAGTAGATCTAGCTGGTCTGTCATATTATAATGGGGACAGTAGATCTAGCTGGTCTGTCATAATAGAATAGAGATAGTAGATCGAGCTGGTCTGTCACATTATAATAGAGACAGTAGATCGAGCTGGTCTGTCATATTATAATACAGACAGTTGATCTCGCTGGTCTGTCATATTATAATAGAGACAGTAGATCTAGCTGGTCTGTCATAATATAATAGAGACAGTAGATTTAGCTGGTCTATCATATTATAATGGACACAGTAGATGTCGCTGGTCTGTCATAATATAATAGAGACAGTAGATCTAGCTGGTCTGTCATATCTTAATGGAGACAGTAGATCTAGCTGGTCTGTCATATTATAATAGAGACAGTACATCTAGCTGGTCAGTCATAATTGAATAGAGACAGTAGATCTAGCTGTTCTGTCATAATATGAGACAGTAGATCTAGCTGGTCTTTCATATTATAATAGAGACAGTAGATCTACCTGGTCTGTCATAATATAATAGATACAGTAGATCTACCTGGTCTGTCATAGAATAATAGAGACAGTAGATCGAGCTGGTCTTTCATGTTATAATAGAAACAGTAGATCTAGCTGGTCTGTCATAATATAATAGAGACAGTATATCTAGCTGGTCTGTCAAATTATGATAGAGACAGTAGATCTAGCTGATCTGTCATAAAATAATAGAGACAGTAGATCGAGCTGGTCTTTCATGTTATAATAGAAACAGTAGATCTAGCTGGTCTGTCATAATATAATAGAGACAGTATATCTAGCTGGTCTGTCAAATTATAATAGAGACAGTAGATCGAGCTGGTCTGTCATATTATAATACAGACAGTTGATCTCGCTGGTCTGTCATATTATAATAGAGACAGTAGATCTAGCTGGTCTGTCATAATATAATAGAGACAGTAGATCTAGCTGGTCTGTCACATTATAATAGAGACATTAGATCTAGCTGGTCTGTCATATTATAATACAGACAGTTGATCTAGCTGGTCTGTCATAAAATAATAGAGACAGTAGGTCTAGCTGGTCTATCATGTTATAATGGAGTCAGTAGATCTAGCTCATCTGTCATAATATAATAGTGACTGTAGATCTAGCTGGTCTGTCATATTATAATAGAGACAGTAGATGTCGCTGGTCTGTCATAATATAATAGAGACAGTAGATCGAGCTGATCTGTCATAAAATAATAGAGACAGTAGATCGAGCTGTTCTTTCATGTTATAATAGAAACAGTAGATCTACCTGGTCTGTCATAATATAATAGAGACAGTAGATCTAGCTGGTCTGTCATATTATAATAGAGACAGTAGATCTAGCTGTTCTGTCATAATATGAGACAGTATATCTAGCTGGTCTGTCATAATATAATAGAGACAGTAGATTTAGATGGTCTATCATATTATAATGGACACAGTAGATGTCGCTGGTCTGTCATAATATAATAGAGACAGTAGATCTAGCTGGTCTGTCATATTATAATGGAGACAGTAGATCTAGCTGGTCTGTCATATTATAATGGAGACAGTAGATCTAGCTGGTCTGTCATAATTGAATAGTGACAGTAGATCTAGCTGTTCTGTCATAATATGAGACAGTAGATCTAGCTGGTCTGTCATATTATAATAGAGACAGTAGATCTAGCTGGTCTGTCATAATATAATAGAGACAGTATATATAGCTGGTCTGTCAAATTATAATAGAGACAGTAGATCTAGCTGGTCTGTCATAATATAGCAGAGACAGTAGATCTAGCTGATCTGTCATAAAATAATAGAGACAGTAGATCGAGCTGGTCTTTCATGTTACAATAGAAACAGTAGATCTAGCTGGTCTGTCATAATATAATAGAGACAGTATATCTAGCTGGTCTGTCAAATTATAATAGAGACAGTAGATCGTGCTGGTCTGTCATATTATAATACAGACAGTTGATCTCGCTGGTCTGTCATATTATAATAGAGACAGTAGATCTAGCTGGTCTGTCATAATATAATAGAGACAGTAGATCTAGCTGGTCTATCATATTATAATGGACACAGTAGATCTAGCTGGTCTGTCATAATATAATAGAGACTGTAGATCTAGCTGGTCTGTCATATTATAATAGAGACAGTAGATGTCGCTGGTCTGTCATAATATAATAGAGACAGTAGATCTAGCTGGTCTGTCATATTATAATAGAGACAGTAGATCTAGCTGGTCTGTCATTTTATAATAGAGACAGTACATCTAGCTGGTCTGTCATAATAGAATAGAGACAGTAGATCTAGCTGTTCTGTCATAATATGAGACAGTAGATCTCGCTGGTCTTTCATATTATAATAGAGACAGTAGATCTCGCTGGTCTGTCATAATAGAATAGAGACAGTAGATCTACCTGGTCTGTCATAATATAATAGAGACAGTAGATCTAGCTGGTCTGTCATATTATAATGGAGACAGTAGATCTAGCTGGTCTGTCATATTATAATAGAGACAGTAGATCGAGCTGTTCTTTCATGTTATAATAGAAACAGTAGATCTACCTGGTCTGTCATAATATAATAGAGACAGTAGATCTAGCTGGTCTGTCATATTATAATAGAGACAGTAGATCTAGCTGTTCTGTCATAATATGAGACAGTATATCTAGCTGGTCTGTCATATTATAATAGAGACAGTAGATCTAGCTGGTCTGTCATATTATAATGGGGACAGTAGATCTAGCTGGTCTGTCATAATAGAATAGAGACAGTAGATCTAGCTGGTCTGTCACATTATAATACAGACAGTTGATCTAGCTGGTCTGTCATAAAATAATAGAGACAGTAGATCTAGCTGGTCTATCATGTTATAATGGAGACAGTAGATTTAGCTCGTCTGTCATAATGTAATAGAGACTGTAGATCTAGCTGGTCTGTCATAAAATAATAGAGACAGTAGATCTAGCTGGTCTATCATGTTATAATGGAGACAGTAGATCTAGCTCGTCTGTCATAATATAATAGAGACTGTAGATCTAGCTGGTCTGTCATATTATAATAGAGACAGTAGATGTCGCTGGTCTGTCATAATATAATAGAGACAGTAGATCGAGCTGGTCTGTCATAATATAATAGAGACAGTAGATCGAGCTGGTCTGTCATATTATAATAGAAACAGTAGATCTAGCTGTTCTGTCATAATATTAGACAGTAGATCTACCTGGTCTGTCATAGAATAATAGAGACAGTAGATCGAGCTGGTCTGTCATAATATGATAGAGACAGTAGATCGAGCTGATCTGTCATAAAATAATAGAGACAGTAGATCGAGCTGTTCTTTCATGTTATAATAGAAACAGTAGATCTACCTGGTCTGTCATAATATAATAGAGACAGTAGATCTAGCTGGTCTGTCATATTATAATAGAGACAGTAGATCTAGCTGTTCTGTCATAATATGAGACAGTATATCTAGCTGGTCTGTCAAATTATAATAGAGACAGTAGATCTAGCTGGTCTGTCATAATATAGCAGAGACAGTAGATCAACCTGGTCTGTCATAAAATAATAGAGACAGTAGATCGAGCTGGTATGTCATAATATGATAGAGACAGTAGATCTAGCTGATCTGTCATAAAATAATAGAGACTGTAGATCGAGCTGTTCTTTCATGTTATAATAGAAACAGTAGATCTACCTGGTCTGTCATATTATAATAGAGACAGTAGATCTAGCTGGTCTGTCATATTATAATGGGGACAGTAGATCTAGCTGGTCTGTCATAATAGAATAGAGATAGTAGATCGAGCTGGTCTGTCACATTATAATAGAGACAGTAGATCGAGCTGGTCTGTCATATTATAATACAGACAGTTGATCTCGCTGGTCTGTCATATTATAATAGAGACAGTAGATCTAGCTGGTCTGTCATAATATAATAGAGACAGTAGATTTAGCTGGTCTATCATATTATAATGGACACAGTAGATGTCGCTGGTCTGTCATAATATAATAGACACAGTAGATCTAGCTGGTCTGTCATATCTTAATGGAGACAGTAGATCTAGCTGGTCTGTCATATTATAATAGAGACAGTACATCTAGCTGGTCAGTCATAATTGAATAGAGACAGTAGATCTAGCTGTTCTGTCATAATATGAGACAGTAGATCTAGCTGGTCTTTCATATTATAATAGAGACAGTAGATCTACCTGGTCTGTCAAATTATGATAGAGACAGTAGATCGAGCTGGTCTGTCATATTATAATAGAGACAGTAGATCTAGCTGGTCTGTCATAATATAATAGAGACAGTAGATCTAGCTGGTCTATCACATTATAATAGAGACATTAGATCTAGCTTGTCTGTCATATTATAATACAGACAGTTGATCTAGCTGATCTGTCATAAAATAATAGAGACAGTAGATCGAGCTGGTCTTTCATGTTATAATAGAAACAGTAGATCTAGCTGGTCTGTCATAATATAATAGAGACAGTATATCTAGCTGGTCTGTCAAATTATAATAGAGACAGTAGATCGAGCTGGTCTGTCATATTATAATACAGACAGTTGATCTCGCTGGTCTGTCATATTATAATAGAGACAGTAGATCTAGCTGGTCTGTCATAATATAATAGAGACAGTAGATCTAGCTGGTCTGTCACATTATAATAGAGACATTAGATCTAGCTTGTCTGTCATATTATAATACAGACAGTTGATCTAGCTGGTCTGTCATAAAATAATAGAGACAGTAGATCTAGCTGGTCTATCATGTTATAATGGAGACAGTAGATCTAGCTCATCTGTCATAATATAATAGAGACTGTAGATCTAGCTGGTCTGTCATATTATAATAGAGACAGTTGATCTAGCTGGTCTGTCATAAAATAATAGAGACAGTAGATCTAGCTGGTCTATCATGTTATAATGGAGACAGTAGATCTAGCTCATCTGTCATAATATAATAGAGACTGTAGATCTAGCTGGTCTGTCATATTATAATAGAGACAGTAGATAGAGCTGGTCTGTCATATTATAATACAGACAGTTGATCTCGCTGGTCTGTCATATTATAATAGAGACAGTAGATCTAGCTGGTCTGTCATAATATAATAGAGACAGTAGATCTAGCTGGTCTATCATATTATAATGGACACAGTAGATCTAGCTGTTCTGTCATAATATGAAACAGTAGATCTAGCTGGTCTGTCATAATATAATAGAGACAGTAGATTTAGATGGTCTATCATATTATAATGGACACAGTAGATGTCGCTGGTCTGTCATAATATAATAGAGACTGTAGATCTAGCTGGTCTGTCATATTATAATAGAGACAGTTGATCTAGCTGGTCTGTCATAAAATAATAGAGACAGTAGATCTAGCTGGTCTATCATGTTATAATGGAGACAGTAGATCTAGCTCATCTGTCATAATATAATAGAGACTGTAGATCTAGCTGGTCTGTCATATTATAATAGAGACAGTAGATGTCGCTGGTCTGTCATAATATAATAGAGACAGTATATCTAGCTGGTCTGTCAAATTATAATAGAGACAGTAGATCGAGCTGGTCTGTCATATTATAATACAGACAGTTGATCTCGCTGGTCTGTCATATTATAATAGAGACAGTAGATCTAGCTGGTCTATCATATTATAATGGACACAGTAGATCTAACTGGTCTGTCATAATATAATAGAGACAGTAGATCTAGCTGGTCTATCATATTATAATGGACACAGTAGATCTAGCTGGTCTGTCATAATATAATAGAGACTGTAGATCTAGCTGGTCTGTCATATTATAATAGAGACAGTAGATGTCGCTGGTCTGTCATAATATAATAGAGACAGTAGATCTAGCTGGTCTGTCATATTATAATGGAGACAGTAGATCTAGCTGGTCTGTCATATTATAATAGAGACAGTAGATCTAGCTGGTCTGTCATTTTATAATAGAGACAGTACATCTAGCTGGTCTGTCATAATAGAATAGAGACAGTAGATCTAGCTGTTCTGTCATAATATGAGACAGTAGATCTCGCTGGTCTTTCATATTTTAATAGAGACAGTAGATCTCGCTGGTCTGTCATAATAGAATAGAGACAGTAGATCTACCTGGTCTGTCATAATCTAATAGAGACCGTAGATTTTGCTGGTCTGTCATATTATAATAGAGACAGTAGATCTCGCTGGTCTGTCATAATAGAATAGAGACAGTAGATCAAGCTGGTCTGTCATATTATAATGGAGACAGTAGATCTAGCTGGTCTGTCATATTATAATAGAGGCAGTAGATCTAGCTGGTCTGTCATAATATAATAGAGACAGTATATCTAGCTGGTCTGTCAAATTATAATAGAGACAGTAGATCTAGCTCGTCTGTCATAATATAGCAGAGACAGTAGATCTACCTGGTCTGTCATAAAATAATAGAGACAGTAGATCGAGCTGTTCTTTCATGTTATAATAGAAACAGTAGATCTACCTGGTCTGTCATAATATAATAGAGACAGTAGATCTAGCTGGTCTGTCATATTATAATAGAGACAGTAGATCTAGCTGTTCTGTCATAATATGAGACAGTATATCTAGCTGGTCTGTCATATTATAATAGAGACAGTAGATCTAGCTGGTCTGTCATATTATAATGGGGACAGTAGATCTAGCTGGTCTGTCATAATAGAATAGAGACAGTAGATCTAGCTGTTCTGTCACATTATAATATGAGACAGTATATCTAGCTGGTCTGTCATATTATAATAGAGACAGTAGATCTAGCTGGTCTGTCATAAAATAATAGAGACAGTAGATCTAGCTGTTCTGTCATAATATGAGACAGTAGATCTCGCTGGTCTTTCATATTATAATAGAGACAGTAGATCTTGCTGGTCTGTCATATTATAGTAGAGACAGTAGATCAAAATGGTCTGTCATTTTATAATAGAGACAGTACATCTAGCTGGTCTGTCATAATATAATAGAGACAGTAGATCTACCTGGTCTGTCATAATCTAATATAGACAGTAGATTTTGCTGGTCTGTCATATTATAATAGAGACAGTAGATCTCGCTGGTCTGTCATAATAGAATAGAGACAGTAGATCGAGCTGGTCTGTCATATTATAATGGAGACAGTAGATCTAGCTGGTCTGTCATATTATAATGGAGACAGTAGATCTAGCTGGTCTGTCATAATATAATAGAGACAGTAGATCTAGCTGGTCTCTCATAATATAATAGAGACTGTAGATCTAGCTGGTCTGTCATATTATAATAGAGACAGTAGATGTCGCTGGTCTGTCATAATATAATAGAGACAGTAGATCTAGCTGGTCTGTCATATTATAATGGAGACAGTAGATCTAGCTGGTCTGTCATATTATAATAGAGACAGTATATCTAGCTGGTCTGTCAAATTATAATAGAGACAGTAGATCTAGCTGGTCTGTCATAATATAGCAGAGACAGTAGATCTACCTGGTCTGTCATAAAATAATAGACACAGTAGATCGAGCTGGTCTGTCATAATATGATAGAGACAGTAGATCGAGCTGATCTGTCATAAAATAATAGAGACAGTAGATCTAGCTGTTCTGTCATAATATGAGACAGTATATCTAGCTGGTCTGTCATATTATAATAGAGACAGTAGATCTAGCTGGTCTGTCATATTATAATAGAGACAGTAGATCTAGCTGTTCTGTCATATTATGAGACAGTATATCTAGCTGGTCTGTCATATTATAATAGAGACAGTAGATCTAGCTGGTCTGTCATATTATAATGGGGACAGTAGATCTAGCTGGTCTGTCATAATAGAATAGAGACAGTAGATCTCGCTGGTCTTTCATAATAGAATAGAGACAGTAGATCTACCTGGTCTGTCATAATCTAATAGAGACAGTAGATCTAGTTGGTCTGTCATATTATAATGGAGACAGTAGATCTAGCTGGTCTTTCATAATATAATAGAGACTGTAGATCTAGCTGGTCTGTCATATTATAATAGAGACAGTAGATGTCGCTGGTCTGTCATAATATAATAGAGACAGTAGATCTAGCTGGTCTGTCATATTATAATGGAGACAGTAGATCTAGCTGGTCTGTCATATTATAATAGAGGCAGTAGATCTAGCTGGTCTGTCATAATATAATAGAGACAGTATATCTAGCTGGTCTGTCAAATTATAATAGAGACAGTAGATCTAGCTGGTCTGTCATAATATAGCAGAGACAGTAGATCTACCTGGTCTGTCATAAAATAATAGAGACAGTAGATCGAGCTGTTCTTTCATGTTATAATAGAAACAGTAGATCTACCTGGTCTGTCATATTATAATAGAGACAGTAGATCTAGCTGTTCTGTCATAATATGAGACAGTATATCTAGCTGGTCTGTCATATTATAATAGAGACAGTAGATCTAGCTGGTCTGCCATATTATAATGGGGACAGTAGATCTAGCTGGTCTGTCATAATAGAATAGAGATAGTAGATCTAGCTGGTCTGTCACATTATAATAAAGACATTAGATCTAGCTGGTCTGTCATATTATAATAGAGACAGTAGATCTAGCTCGTCTGTCATAAAATAATAGAGACAGTAGATCTAGCTGTTCTGTCATAATATGAGACAGTAGATCTCGCTGGTCTTTCATATTATAATAGAGACAGTAGATCTTGCTGGTCTGTCATATTATAGTAGAGACAGTAGATCAAAATGGTCTGTCATTTTATAATAGAGACAGTACATCTAGCTGGTCTGTCATAATATAATAGAGACAGTAGATCTACCTGGTCTGTCATAATCTAATAGAGACAGTAGATTTTGCTGGTCTGTCATATTATAATAGAGACAGTAGATCGAGCTGGTCTGTCATATTATAATAGAGACAGTAGATCCAGCTGGTCTGTCATAAAATAATAGAGACAGTAGATCTAGCTGGTCTATCATATTATAATGGACACAGTAGATCTAGCTGGTCTGTCATAATATAATAGAGACAGTATATCTAGCTGGTCTGTCAAATTATAATAGAGACAGTAGATCTAGCTGGTCTGTCATAATATAGCAGAGACAGTAGATCTACCTGGTCTGTCATAAAATAATAGAGACAGTAGATCTAGCTGGTCTGTCATATATGATAGAGACAGTAGATCTAGCTGGTCTGTCATAAAATAATAGAGACAGTAGATCTAGCTGGTCTTTCATGTTATAATAGAAACAGTAGATCTAGCTGGTCTGTCATAATATAATAGAGACAGTATATCTAGCTGGTCTGTCACATTATAATAAAGACAGTAGATCTAGCTGGTCTGTCATAATATAGCAGAGACAGTAGATCTACCTGGTCTGTCATAAAATAATAGAGACAGTAGATCGAGCTGGTCTGTCATAATATAATAGAGACAGTAGATCTACCTGGTCTGTCATAATATAATAGAGACAGTAGATTTTGCTGGTCTGTCATATTATAATACAGACAGTTGATCTAGCTGGTCTGTCATATTATAATAGAGACAGTAGATTGAGCTGGTCTGTCATATTATAATGGAGACAGTAGATCTACCTGGTCTGTCATAAAATAATAGAGACAGTAGATCGAGCTGGTCTGTCATAATATAATAGAGACAGTAGATCTAGCTGGTCTGTCATATTATAATAGAGACAGTAGATCTAGCTGGTCTGTCATAAAATAATAGAGACAGTAGATCTAGCTGTTGTCATGTCATAATATGAGACAGTAGATCTAGCTGGTCTTTCATATTATAATAGAGACAGTAGATCTTGCTGGTCTGTCATATTATAGTAGAGACAGTAGATCAAAATGGTCTGTCATTTTATAATAGAGACAGTACATCTAGCTGGTCTGTCATAATATAATAGAGACAGTAGATTTTGCTGGTCTGTCATATTATAATAGAGACAGTAGATCGATCTGGTCTGTCATATTATAATACAGACAGTTGATCTCGCTGGTCTGTCATATTATAATAGAGACAGTAGATCCAGCTGGTCTGTCATAAAATAATAGAGACAGTAGATCTAGCTGGTCTATCATATTATAATGGACACAGTAGATCTAGCTGGTCTGTCATAATAGAATAGAGACAGTATATCTAGCTGGTCTGTCAAATTATAATAGAGACAGTAGATCTAGCTGGTCTGTCATAATATAGCAGAGACAGTAGATCTACCTGGTCTGTCATAAAATAATAGAGACAGTAGATCTAGCTGGTCTGTCATGATATGATAGAGACAGTAGATCTAGCTGATCTGTCATAAAATAATAGAGACAGTAGATCGAGCTGGTCTTTCATGTTATAATAGAAACAGTAGATCTAGCTGGTCTGTCATAATATAATAGAGACAGTATATCTAGCTGGTCTGTCACATTATAATAAAGACAGTAGATCTAGCTGGTCTGTCATAATATATCTCGCCATCACGGTTGACAACTCCATTGTGTCCTCCTCCCAGAGCGCTAAGAACCTTGGCGTGATCCTGGACAACACCCTGACGTTCTCAACTAACATCAAGGCGGTGTCCCGTTCCTGTAGGTTCATGCTCTACAACATCCGCAGAGTACGACCCTGCCTCACACAGGAAGCGGCGCAGGTCCTAATCCAGGCACTTGTCATCTCCCGTCTTGATTACTGCAGACAGCTAGATCTGGGCTCCCTGCCTATGCCATTAAACCCCTACAACTCATCCAGAACGCCGCAGCCCTAGCTGGTCTGTCATACCTTCCCAAGTTCTCTCACGATCACCCCGCTCCTCCGCTCTCTCCACTGGCTTCCAGCTGAAGCTGTCATCCGCTAATAAGACCATGGTGCTCGCTGGTCTGTGAGGGGAACGGCACCTCAGTACCTCCAGGCTCTGATCAGGCCCTACACCCAAACAAGGACACTGCGTTCATCCACCTCTGGCCTGCTCGCCTCCCTACCACTGAGGAAGTACAGTTCCCGCTCAGCCCAGTCAAAACTGATCTACCTGGTCTGTCCCCCCAATGGTGGAACAAACTCCCTCACGACGCCAGGACAGCGGAGTCAATCACCACCTTCCGGAGACACCTGAAACCCCACCTCTTCAAGGAATACCTAGGATAGCTGGTAAGTCATAGGGAAGTAATCCTTCTCACCCCCTTCTCACCCCCCAACAAGATTTAGATGCAAGTGGCTGTTCCACTGGTTGTCATAGGTGTATGCACCTAGCTGGTCTGCATCTGGATAAGAGCGATCTAGCTGGTCTGACTTAAATGTAAATGTAGCAGAGACAGTAGATCTACCTGGTCTGTCATAAAATAATAGAGACAGTAGATCGAGCTGGTCTGTCATAATATAATAGAGACAGTAGATCTACCTGGTCTGTCATAATAGAATAGAGTCAGTAGATCTAGCTGGTCTGTCATATTATAATAGAGACAGTAGATCTAGCTCGTCTGTCATAAAATAATAGAGACAGTAGATCTAGCTGTTCTGTCATAATATGAGACAGTAGATCTCGCTGGTCTTTCATATTATAATAGAGACAGTAGATCTTGCTGGTCTGTCATATTATAGTAGAGACAGTAGATCAAAATGGTCTGTCATTTTATAATAGAGACAGTACATCTAGCTGGTCTGTCATAATATAATAGAGACAGTAGATCTACCTGGTCTGTCATAATATAATAGAGACAGTAGATTTTGCTGGTCTGTCATATTATAATAGAGACAGTAGATCGAGCTGGTCTGTCATATTATAATAGAGACAGTAGATCCAGCTGGTCTGTCATAAAATAATAGAGACAGTAGATCTAGCTGGTCTATCATATTATAATGGACACAGTAGATCTAGCTGGTCTGTCATAATAGTATAGAGACAGTATATCTAGCTGGTCTGTCAAATTATAATAGAGACAGTAGATCTAGCTGGTCTGTCATAATATAGCAGAGACAGTAGATCTACCTGGTCTGTCATAAAATAATAGAGACAGTAGATCTAGCTGGTCTGTCATGATATGATAGAGACAGTAGATCTAGCTGATCTGTCATAAAATAATAGAGACAGTAGATCGAGCTGGTCTTTCATGTTATAATAGAAACAGTAGATCTAGCTGGTCTGTCATAATATAATAGAGACAGTATATCTAGCTGGTCTGTCACATTATAATAAAGACAGTAGATCTAGCTGGTCTGTCATAATATAGCAGAGACAGTAGATCTACCTGGTCTGTCATAATCTAATAGAGACAGTAGATTTTGCTGGTCTGTCATATTATAATACAGACAGTTGATCTAGCTGGTCTGTCATATTATAATAGAGACAGTAGATTGAGCTGGTCTGTCATATTATAATGGAGACAGTAGATCTACCTGGTCTGTCATAAAATAATAGAGACAGTAGATCGAGCTGGTCTGTCATAATATGATAGAGACAGTTGATCTAGCTGGTCTGTCATATTATAATAGAGACAGTAGATCTAGCTCGTCTGTCATAAAATAATAGAGACAGTAGATCTAGCTGTTCTGTCATAATATGAGACAGTAGATCTCGCTGGTCTTTCATATTATAATAGAGACAGTAGATCTTGCTGGTCTGTCATATTATAGTAGAGACAGTAGATCAAAATGGTCTGTCATTTTATAATAGAGACAGTACATCTAGCTGGTCTGTCATAATATAATAGAGACAGTAGATTTTGCTGGTCTGTCATATTATAATAGAGACAGTAGATCGAGCTGGTCTGTCATATTATAATACAGACAGTTGATCTCGCTGGTCTGTCATATTATAATAGAGACAGTAGATCTAGCTGGTCTATCATATTATAATGGACACAGTAGATCTAGCTGGTCTGTCATAATAGAATAGAGACAGTATATCTAGCTGGTCTGTCAAATTATAATAGAGACAGTAGATCTAGCTGGTCTGTCATAATATAGCAGAGACAGTAGATCTAGCTGGTCTGTCATGATATGATAGAGACAGTAGATCTAGCTGATCTGTCATAAAATAATAGAGACAGTAGATCTAGCTGGTCTGTCATGATATGATAGAGACAGTAGATCTAGCTGATCTGTCATAAAATAATAGAGACAGTAGATCGAGCTGGTCTTTCATGTTATAATAGAAACAGTAGATCTAGCTGGTCTGTCATAATATAATAGAGACAGTATATCTAGCTGGTCTGTCACATTATAATAAAGACAGTAGATCTAGCTGGTCTGTCATAATATAGCAGAGACAGTAGATCTACCTGGTCTGTCATAAAATAATAGAGACAGTAGATCGAGCTGGTCTGTCATAATATAATAGAGACAGTAGATCTACCTGGTCTGTCATATTATAATAGAGACAGTAGATCTAGCTGTTCTGTCATAATATGAGACAGTATATCTAGCTGGTCTGTCATAGTATAATAAAGACAGTAGATCTAGCTGGTCTGTCATAATAGAATAGAGACAGTAGATCTAGCTGGTCTGTCACATTATAATAGAGACAGTAGATGTCGCTGGTCTGTCATATTATAATAGAGACAGTAGATTGAGCTGGTCTGTCATATTATAATGGAGACAGTAGATCTACCTGGTCTGTCATAAAATAATAGAGACAGTAGATCGAGCTGGTCTGTCATAATATGATAGAGACAGTAGATCTAGCTGATCTGTCATAATATGAGACAGTATATCTAGCTGGTCTGTCATATTATAATAGAGACAGTAGATCTAGCTGGTCTGTCATATTATAATGGGGACAGTAGATCTAGCTGGTCTGTCATAATAGAATAGAGACAGTAGATCGAACTGGTCTGTCATATTATAATGGAGACAGTAGATCTAGCTGTTCTGTCATAATATGAGACAGTAGATATAGCTGGTCTTTCATATTATAATAGAGACAGTAGATCTACCTGGTCTGTCATAATATAATAGATACAGTAGATCTACCTGGTCTGTCATAGAATAATAGAGACAGTATATCTAGCTGGTCTGTCAAATTATAACAGAGACAGTAGATCTAGCTGGTCTGTCATAATATAGCAGAGACAGTAGATCTACCTGGTCTGTCATAGTATAATAAAGACAGTAGATCTAGCTGGTCTGTCATAATAGAATAGAGACAGTAGATCTAGCTGGTCTGTCATAAAATAATAATGACAGTAGATCGAGCTGGTCTTTCATGTTATAACAGAAACAGTAGATCTAGCTGGTCTGTCATAATATAATAGAGACAGTATATCTAGCTGGTCTGTCACATTATAAAAGAGACAGTAGATCTAGCTGGTCTGTCATAATATAGCAGAGACAGTAGATCTACCTGGTCTGTCATAAAATAATAGAGACAGTAGATTTACCTGGTCTGTCATAATATAATAGAGACAGTAGATCTAGCTGGTCTGTCAAATTATAACAGAGACAGTAGATCTAGCTGGTCTGTCATAATATAGCAGAGACAGTAGATCTACCTGGTCTGTCATAGTATAATAAAGACAGTAGATCTAGCTGGTCTGTCATAATAGAATAGAGACAGTAGATCTAGCTGGTCTGTCACATTATAATAGAGACATTAGGTCTAGCTGGTCTGTCATATTATAATACAGACAGTTGATCTAGCTGGTCTGTCATATTATAATAGAGACAGTAGATTGAGCTGGTCTGTCATATTATAATGGAGACAGTAGATCTACCTGGTCTGTCATAAAATAATAGAGACAGTAGATCTAGCTGGTCTGTCATATTATAATAGAGACAGTAGATGTCGCTGGTCTGTCATAATATAATAGAGACAGTAGATCTAGCTGGTCTGTCATATTATAATGGAGACAGTAGATCTAGCTGGTCTGTCATATTATAATAGAGACAGTAGATCTAGCTGGTCTGTCATTTTATAATAGAGACAGTACATCTAGCTGGTCTGTCATAATAGAATAGAGACAGTAGATCTAGCTGTTCTGTCATAATATGAGACAGTAGATCTCGCTGGTCTTTCATATTATAATAGAGACAGTAGATCTCGCTGGTCTGTCATAATAGAATAGAGACAGTAGATCTACCTGGTCTGTCATAATCTAATAGAGACCGTAGATTTTGCTGGTCTGTCATATTATAATAGAGACAGTAGATCTCGCTGGTCTGTCATAATAGAATAGAGACAGTAGATCGAGCTGGTCTGTCATATTATAATGGAGACAGTAGATCTAGCTGGTCTGTCATATTATAATGGAGACAGTAGATCTAGCTGGTCTGTCATAATATAATAGAGACAGTAGATCTAGCTGGTCTGTCATAATATAATAGAGACTGTAGATCTAGCTGGTCTGTCATATTATAATAGAGACAGTAGATGTCGCTGGTCTGTCATAATATAATAGAGACAGTAGATCTAGCTGGTCTGTCATATTATAATGGAGACAGTAGATCTAGCTGGTCTGTCATATTATAATAGAGGCAGTAGATCTAGCTGGTCTGTCATAATATAATAGAGACAGTATATCTAGCTGGTCTGTCAAATTATAATAGAGACAGTAGATCTAGCTGGTCTGTCATAATATAGCAGAGACAGTAGATCTACCTGGTCTGTCATAAAATAATAGAGACAGTAGATCGAGCTGTTCTTTCATGTTATAATAGAAACAGTAGATCTACCTGGTCTGTCATAATATAATAGAGACAGTAGATCTAGCAGGTCTGTCATATTATAATAGAGACAGTAGATCTAGCTGTTCTGTCATAATATGAGACAGTATATCTAGCTGGTCTGTCATATTATAATAGAGACAGTAGATCTAGCTGGTCTGCCATATTATAATGGGGACAGTAGATCTAGCTGGTCTGTCATAATAGAATAGAGATAGTAGATCTAGCTGGTCTGTCACATTATAATAAAGACATTAGATCTAGCTGGTCTGTCATATTATAATAGAGACAGTAGATCTAGCTCGTCTGTCATAAAATAATAGAGTCAGTAGATCTAGCTGTTCTGTCATAATATGAGACAGTAGATCTCGCTGGTCTTTCATATTATAATAGAGACAGTAGATCTTGCTGGTCTGTCATATTATAGTAGAGACAGTAGATCAAAATGGTCTGTCATTTTATAATAGAGACAGTAGATCTACCTGGTCTGTCATAATCTAATAGAGACAGTAGATTTTGCTGGTCTGTCATATTATAATAGAGACAGTAGATCTCGCTGGTCTGTCATAATAGAATAGAGACAGTAGATCGAGCTGGTCTGTCATATTATAATGGAGACAGTAGATCTAGCTGGTCTGTCATATTATAATGGAGACAGTAGATCTAGCTGGTCTGTCATAATATAATAGAGACAGTAGATCTAGCTGGTCTGTCATAATATAATAGAGACTGTAGATCTAGCTGGTCTGTCATATTATAATAGAGACAGTAGATGTCGCTGGTCTGTCATAATATAATAGAGACAGTAGATCTAGCTGGTCTGTCATATTATAATGGAGACAGTAGATCTAGCTGGTCTGTCATATTATAATAGAGGCAGTAGATCTAGCTGGTCTGTCATAATATAATAGAGACAGTATATCTAGCTGGTCTGTCAAATTATAATAGAGACAGTAGATCTAGCTGGTCTGTCATAATATAGCAGAGACAGTAGATCTACCTGGTCTGTCATAAAATAATAGAGACAGTAGATCGAGCTGGTCTGTCATAATATGATAGAGACAGTAGATCGAGCTGATCTGACATAAAATAATAGAGACAGTAGATCTAGCTGTTCTGTCATAATATGAGACAGTATATCTAGCTGGTCTGTCATATTATAATAGAGACAGTAGATCTAGCTGGTCTGTCATATTATAATAGAGACAGTAGATCTAGCTGTTCTGTCATAATATGAGACAGTATATCTAGCTGGTCTGTCATATTATAATAGAGACAGTAGATATAGCTGGTCTGTCATATTATAATGGGGACAGTAGATCTAGCTGGTCTGTCATAATAGAATAGAGACAGTAGATCTCGCTGGTCTTTCATAATAGAATAGAGACAGTAGATCTACCTGGTCTGTCATAATCTAATAGAGACAGTAGATCTAGCTGGTCTGTCATATTATAATGGAGACAGTAGATCTAGCTGGTCTGTCATAATATAATAGAGACTGTAGATCTAGCTGGTCTGTCATATTATAATACAGACAGTAGATGTCGCTGGTCTGTCATAATATAATAGAGACAGTAGATCTAGCTGGTCTGTCATATTATAATGGAGACAGTAGATCTAGCTGGTCTGTCATATTATAATAGAGGCAGTAGATCTAGCTGGTCTGTCATAATATAATAGAGACAGTATATCTAGCTGGTCTGTCAAATTATAATAGAGACAGTAGATCTAGCTGGTCTGTCATAATATAGCAGAGACAGTAGATCTACCTGGTCTGTCATAAAATAATAGAGACAGTAGATCGAGCTGTTCTTTCATGTTATAATAGAAACAGTAGATCTACCTGGTCTGTCATAATATAATAGAGACAGTAGATCTAGCAGGTCTGTCATATTATAATAGAGACAGTAGATCTAGCTGGTCTGCCATATTATAATGGGGACAGTAGATCTAGCTGGTCTGTCATAATAGAATAGAGATAGTAGATCTAGCTGGTCTGTCACATTATAATAAAGACATTAGATCTAGCTGGTCTGTCATATTATAATAGAGACAGTAGATCTAGCTCGTCTGTCATAAAATAATAGAGACAGTAGATCTAGCTGTTCTATCATAATATGAGACAGTAGATCTCGCTGGTCTTTCATATTATAATAGAGACAGTAGATCTTGCTGGTCTGTCATATTATAGTAGAGACAGTAGATCAAAATGGTCTGTCATTTTATAATAGAGACAGTACATCTAGCTGGTCTGTCATAATATAATAGAGACAGTAGATCTACCTGGTCTGTCATAATCTAATAGAGACAGTAGATTTTGCTGGTCTGTCATATTATAATAGAGACAGTAGATCGAGCTGGTCTGTCATATTATAATAGAGACAGTAGATCCAGCTGGTCTGTCATAAAATAATAGAGACAGTAGATCTAGCTGGTCTATCATATTATAATGGACACAGTAGATCTAGCTGGTCTGTCATAATAGTATAGAGACAGTATATCTAGCTGGTCTGTCAAATTATAATAGAGACAGTAGATCTAGCTGGTCTGTCATAATATAGCAGAGACAGTAGATCTACCTGGTCTGTCATAAAATAATAGAGACAGTAGATCTAGCTGGTCTGTCATGATATGATAGAGACAGTAGATCTAGCTGATCTGTCATAAAATAATAGAGACAGTAGATCGAGCTGGTCTTTCATGTTATAATAGAAACAGTAGATCTAGCTGGTCTGTCATAATATAATAGAGACAGTATATCTAGCTGGTCTGTCACATTATAATAAAGATAGTAGATCTAGCTGGTCTGTCATAATATAGCAGAGACAGTAGATCGAGCTGGTCTGTCATAATATAATAGAGACAGTAGATCTACCTGGTCTGTCATAATCTAATAGAGACAGTAGATTTTGCTGGTCTGTCATATTATAATACAGACAGTAGATCTAGCTGGTCTGTCATATTATAATAGAGACAGTAGATTGAGCTGGTCTGTCATATTATAATGGAGACAGTAGATCTACCTGGTCTGTCATAAAATAATAGAGACAGTAGATCGAGCTGGTCTGTCATAATATGATAGAGACAGTTGATCTAGCTGGTCTGTCATATTATAATAGAGACAGTAGATCTAGCTCGTCTGTCATAAAATAATAGAGACAGTAGATCTAGCTGTTCTGTCATAATATGAGACAGTAGATCTCGCTGGTCTTTCATATTATAATAGAGACAGTAGATCTTGCTGGTCTGTCATATTATAGTAGAGACAGTAGATCAAAATGGTCTGTCATTTTATAATAGAGACAGTACATCTAGCTGGTCTGTCATAATATAATAGAGACAGTAGATTTTGCTGGTCTGTCATATTATAATAGAGACAGTAGATCGAGCTGGTCTGTCATATTATAATACAGACAGTTGATCTCGCTGGTCTGTCATATTATAATAGAGACAGTAGATCCAGCTGGTCTGTCATAAAATAATAGAGACAGTAGATCTAGCTGGTCTATCATATTATAATGGACACAGTAGATCTAGCTGGTCTGTCATAATAGAATAGAGACAGTATATCTAGCTGGTCTGTCAAATTATAATAGAGACAGTAGATCTAGCTGATCTGTCATAAAATAATAGAGACAGTAGATCGAGCTGGTCTTTCATGTTATAATAGAAACAGTAGATCTAGCTGGTCTGTCATAATATAATAGAGACAGTATATCTAGCTGGTCTGTCACATTATAATAAAGACAGTAGATCTAGCTGGTCTGTCATAATATAGCAGAGAAAGTAGATCTACCTGGTCTGTCATAAAATAATAGAGACAGTAGATCGAGCTGGTCTGTCATAATATAATAGAGACAGTAGATCTACCTGGTCTGTCATAATCTAATAGAGACAGTAGATTTTGCTGGTCTGTCATATTATAATACAGACAGTTGATCTAGCTGGTCTGTCATATTATAATAGAGACAGTAGATTGAGCTGGTCTGTCATATTATAATGGAGACAGTAGATCTACCTGGTCTGTCATAAAATAATAGAGACAGTAGATCGAGCTGGTCTGTCATAATATGATAGAGACAGTTGATCTAGCTGGTCTGTCATATTATAATAGAGACAGTAGATTGAGCTGGTCTGTCATATTATAATGGAGACAGTAGATCTACCTGGTCTGTCATAAAATAATAGAGACAGTAGATCGAGCTGGTCTGTCATAATATGATAGAGACAGTAGATCTAGCTGATCTGTCATAATATGAGACAGTATATCTAGCTGGTCTGTCATATTATAATAGAGACAGTAGATCTAGCTGGTCTGTCATATTATAATGGGGACAGTAGATCTAGCTGGTCTGTCATAATAGAATAGAGACAGTAGATCGAACTGGTCTGTCATATTATAATGGAGACAGTAGATCTAGCTGTTCTGTCATAATATGAGACAGTAGATATAGCTGGTCTTTCATATTATAATAGAGACAGTAGATCTACCTGGTCTGTCATAATATAATAGATACAGTAGATCTACCTGGTCTGTCATAGAATAATAGAGACAGTATATCTAGCTGGTCTGTCAAATTATAATAGAGACAGTAGATCTAGCTGGTCTGTCATAATATAGCAGAGACAGTAGATCTACCTGGTCTGTCATAAAATAATAGAGACAGTAGATCTAGCTGGTCTGTCATAATATGATAGAGACAGTAGATCTACCTGGTCTGTCATAAAATAATAATGACAGTAGATCGAGCTGGTCTTTCATGTTATAACAGAAACAGTAGATCTAGCTGGTCTGTCATAATATAATAGAGACAGTATATCTAGCTGGTCTGTCACATTATAAAAGAGACAGTAGATCTAGCTGGTCTGTCATAATATAGCAGAGACAGTAGATCTACCTGGTCTGTCATAAAATAATAGAGACAGTAGATTTACCTGGTCTGTCATAATATAATAGAGACAGTAGATCTAGCTGGTCTGTCATATTATAATAGAGACAGTAGATCTAGCTGTTCTGTCATAATATGAGACAGTATATCTAGCTGGTCTGTCATAGTATAATAAAGACAGTAGATCTAGCTGGTCTGTCATAATAGAATAGAGACAGTAGATCTAGCTGGTCTGTCACATTATAATAGAGACATTAGGTCTAGCTGGTCTGTCATATTATAATACAGACAGTTGATCTAGCTGGTCTGTCATATTATAATAGAGACAGTAGATTGAGCTGGTCTGTCATATTATAATGGAGACAGTAGATCTACCTGGTCTGTCATAAAATAATAGAGACAGTATATCTAGCTGGTCTGTCAAATTATAATAGAGACAGTAGATCTAGCTGGTCTGTCATAATATAGCAGAGACAGTAGATCTACCTGGTCTGTCATAAAATAATAGAGACAGTAGATCTAGCTGGTCTGTCATGATATGATAGAGACAGTAGATCTAGCTGATCTGTCATAAAATAATAGAGACAGTAGATCGAGCTGGTCTTTCATGTTATAATAGAAACAGTAGATCTAGCTGGTCTGTCATAATATAATAGAGACAGTATATCTAGCTGGTCTGTCACATTATAATAAAGATAGTAGATCTAGCTGGTCTGTCATAATATAGCAGAGACAGTAGATCGAGCTGGTCTGTCATAATATAATAGAGACAGTAGATCTACCTGGTCTGTCATAATCTAATAGAGACAGTAGATTTTGCTGGTCTGTCATATTATAATACAGACAGTTGATCTAGCTGGTCTGTCATATTATAATAGAGACAGTAGATTGAGCTGGTCTGTCATATTATAATGGAGACAGTAGATCTACCTGGTCTGTCATAAAATAATAGAGACAGTAGATCGAGCTGGTCTGTCATAATATGATAGAGACAGTTGATCTAGCTGGTCTGTCATATTATAATAGAGACAGTAGATCTAGCTCGTCTGTCATAAAATAATAGAGACAGTAGATCTAGCTGTTCTGTCATAATATGAGACAGTAGATCTCGCTGGTCTTTCATATTATAATAGAGACAGTAGATCTTGCTGGTCTGTCATATTATAGTAGAGACAGTAGATCAAAATGGTCTGTCATTTTATAATAGAGACAGTACATCTAGCTGGTCTGTCATAATATAATAGAGACAGTAGATTTTGCTGGTCTGTCATATTATAATAGAGACAGTAGATCGAGCTGGTCTGTCATATTATAATACAGACAGTTGATCTCGCTGGTCTGTCATATTATAATAGAGACAGTAGATCCAGCTGGTCTGTCATAAAATAATAGAGACAGTAGATCTAGCTGGTCTATCATATTATAATGGACACAGTAGATCTAGCTGGTCTGTCATAATAGAATAGAGACAGTATATCTAGCTGGTCTGTCAAATTATAATAGAGACAGTAGATCTAGCTGATCTGTCATAAAATAATAGAGACAGTAGATCGAGCTGGTCTTTCATGTTATAATAGAAACAGTAGATCTAGCTGGTCTGTCATAATATAATAGAGACAGTATATCTAGCTGGTCTGTCACATTATAATAAAGACAGTAGATCTAGCTGGTCTGTCATAATATAGCAGAGAAAGTAGATCTACCTGGTCTGTCATAAAATAATAGAGACAGTAGATCGAGCTGGTCTGTCATAATATAATAGAGACAGTAGATCTACCTGGTCTGTCATAATCTAATAGAGACAGTAGATTTTGCTGGTCTGTCATATTATAATACAGACAGTTGATCTAGCTGGTCTGTCATATTATAATAGAGACAGTAAATTGAGCTGGTCTGTCATATTATAATGGAGACAGTAGATCTACCTGGTCTGTCATAAAATAATAGAGACAGTAGATCGAGCTGGTCTGTCATAATATGATAGAGACAGTTGATCTAGCTGGTCTGTCATATTATAATAGAGACAGTAGATTGAGCTGGTCTGTCATATTATAATGGAGACAGTAGATCTACCTGGTCTGTCATAAAATAATAGAGACAGTAGATCGAGCTGGTCTGTCATAATATGATAGAGACAGTAGATCTAGCTGATCTGTCATAATATGAGACAGTATATCTAGCTGGTCTGTCATATTATAATAGAGACAGTAGATCTAGCTGGTCTGTCATATTATAATGGGGACAGTAGATCTAGCTGGTCTGTCATAATAGAATAGAGACAGTAGATTGAACTGGTCTGTCATATTATAATGGAGACAGTAGATCTAGCTGTTCTGTCATAATATGAGACAGTAGATATAGCTGGTCTTTCATATTATAATAGAGACAGTAGATCTACCTGGTCTGTCATAATATAATAGATACAGTAGATCTACCTGGTCTGTCATAGAATAATAGAGACAGTATATCTAGCTGGTCTGTCAAATTATAATAGAGACAGTAGATCTAGCTGGTCTGTCATAATATAGCAGAGACAGTAGATCTACCTGGTCTGTCATAAAATAATAGAGACAGTAGATCTAGCTGGTCTGTCATAATATGATAGAGACAGTAGATCTAGCTGATCTGTCATAAAATAATAATGACAGTAGATCGAGCTGGTCTTTCATGTTATAACAGAAACAGTAGATCTAGCTGGTCTGTCATAATATAATAGAGACAGTATATCTAGCTGGTCTGTCACATTATAAAAGAGACAGTAGATCTAGCTGGTCTGTCATAATATAGCAGAGACAGTAGATCTACCTGGTCTGTCATAAAATAATAGAGACAGTAGATTTACCTGGTCTGTCATAATATAATAGAGACAGTAGATCTAGCTGGTCTGTCATATTATAATAGAGACAGTAGATCTAGCTGTTCTGTCATAATATGAGACAGTATATCTAGCTGGTCTGTCATAGTATAATAAAGACAGTAGATCTAGCTGGTCTGTCATAATAGAATAGAGACAGTAGATCTAGCTGGTCTGTCACATTATAATAGAGACATTAGGTCTAGCTGGTCTGTCATATTATAATACAGACAGTTGATCTAGCTGGTCTGTCATATTATAATAGAGACAGTAGATTGAGCTGGTCTGTCATATTATAATGGAGACAGTAGATCTACCTGGTCTGTCATAAAATAATAGAGACAGTAGATCGAGCTGGTCTGTCATAATATGATAGAGACAGTAGATCTAGCTGATCTGTCATAATATGAGACAGTATATCTAGCTGGTCTGTCATATTATAATAGAGACAGTAGATCTAGCTGGTCTGTCATATTATAATGGGGACAGTAGATCTAGCTGTTCTGTCATAATATGAGAGACAGTAGATCTTGCTGGTCTTTCATATTATAATAGAGACAGTAGATCTACCTGGTCTGTCATAATATAATAGATACAGTAGATCTACCTGGTCTGTCATAGAATAATAGAGACAGTATATCTAGCTGGTCTGTCAAATTATAATAGAGACAGTAGATCTAGCTGGTCTGTCATAATATAGCAGAGACAGTAGATCTACCTGGTCTGTCATAAAATAATAGAGACAGTAGATCTAGCTGGTCTGTCATAATATGATAGAGACAGTAGATCTAGCTGATCTGTCATGAAATAATAAAGACAGTAGATCGAGCTGGTCTTTCATGTTATAACAGAAACAGTAGATCTAGCTGGTCTGTCATAATATAGCAGAGACAGTAGATCTACCTGGTCTGTCATAAAATAATAGAGACAGTAGATCTAGCTGGTCTGTCATAATATAATAGAGACAGTAGATCTAGCTGTTCTGTCATAATATGAGACAGTATATCTAACTTGTCTGTCATATTATAATATAGACAGTAGATCTAGCTGGTCTGTCATAAAATAATAGAGACAGTAGATGTTGCTGGTCTGTCATAATATAGTAGAGACAGTAGATCAAAATGGTCTGTCATTTTATAATAGAGACAGTACATCTAGCTGGTCTGTCATAATATAATAGAGACAGTAGATCTACCTGGTCTGTCATAATATAATAGATACAGTAGATCTACCTGGTCTGTCATAGAATAATAGAGACAGTATATCTAGCTGGTCTTTCAAATTATAATAGAGACAGTAGATCTACCTGGTCTGTCATAAAATAATAGAGACAGTAGATCTAGCTGGTCTGTCATAATATGATAGAGACAGTAGATCTAGCTGATCTGTCATAAAATAATAGAGACAGTAGATCGAACTGGTCTTTCATGTTATAATAGAAACAGTAGATCTAGCTGGTCTTTCATATTATAATAGAGACAGTAGATCTACCTGATCTGTCATAATATAATAGATACAGTAGATCTACCTGGTCTGTCATAGAATAATAGAGACAGTATATCTAGCTGGTCTGTCAAATTATAATAGAGACAGTAGATCTACCTGGTCTGTCATAAAATAATAGAGACAGTAGATCTAGCTGGTCTGTCATAATATGATAGAGACAGTAGATCTAGCTGATCTGTCATAAAATAATAGAGACAGTAGATCGAACTGGTCTTTCATGTTATAATAGAAACAGTAGATCTAGCTGGTCTGTCATAATATAATAGAGACAGTATATCTAGCTGGTCTGTCACATTATAATAGAGACAGTAGATCTAGCTGGTCTGTCATAATATAGCAGAGACAGTAGATCTACCTGGTCTGTCATAAAATAATAGAGACAGTAGATCGAGCTGGTCTGTCATAATATGATAGAGACAGTAGATCTAGCTGATCTGTCATAAAATAATAGAGACAGTAGATCGAGCTGTTCTTTCATGTTATAATAGAAACAGTAGATCTACCTGGTCTGTCATAATATAATAGAGACAGTAGATCTAGCTGGTCTGTCATAATATGAGACAGTATATCTAGCTGGTCTGTCATATTATAATAGAGACAGTAGATCTAGCTGGTCTGTCATAATAGAATAGAGACAGTAGATCTAGCTGGTCTGTCACATTATAATAGAGACATTAGGTCTAGCTGGTCTGTCATATTATAATACAGACAGTTGATCTAGCTGGTCTGTCATATTATAATAGAGACAGTAGATCGAGCTGGTCTGTCATATTATAATGGAGACAGTAGATCTACCTGGTCTGTCATATTATAATAGAGACAGTAGATCTAGCTGGTCTGTCATAATAGAATAGAGACAGTAGATCTAGCTGTTCTGTCATAATATGAGACAGTAGATCTCGCTGGTCTTTCATATTATAATAGAGACAGTAGATCTTGCTGGTCTGTCATAATATAGTAGAGACAGTAGATCAAAATGGTCTGTCATTTTATAATAGAGACAGTACATCTAGCTGGTCTGTCATAATATAATAGAGACAGTAGATCTACCTGGTCTGTCATAATCTAATAGAGACAGTAGATTTTGCTGGTCTGTCATATTATAATAGAGACAGTAGATCTCGCTGGTCTGTGATAATAGAAAAGAGACAGTAGATCTACCTGGTCTGTCATAAAATAATAGAGACAGTAGATCTAGCTGGTCTGTCATAATATGATAGAGACAGTAGATCTAGCTGGTCTGTCATAATATAATAGAGACAGTATATCTAGCTAGTCTGTCAAATTATAATAGAGGCAGTAGATCTAGCAGGTCTGTCATAATATAGCAGAGACAGTAGATCTAGCTGATCTGTCATAAAATAATAGAGACATTAGATTGAGCTGTTCTTTCATGTTATAATAGAAACAGTAGATCTACCTGGTCTGTCATAATATAATAGAGACAGTAGATCTAGCTGTTCTGTCATAATATGAGACAGTATATCTAGCTTGTCTGTCATATTATAATAGAGACAGTAGATCTACCTGGTCTGTCATAATATAATAGATACAGTAGATCTACCTGGTCTGTCATAGAATAATAGAGACAGTATATCTAGCTGGTCTGTCAAATTATAATAGAGACAGTAGATCTAGCTGGTCTGTCATAATATAGCAGAGACAGTAGATCTACCTGGTCTGTCATAAAATGATAGAGACAGTAGATCTAGCTGGTCTGTCATAATATAATAGAGACAGTAGATCTAGCTGGTCTGTCATATTATAATAGAGACAGTAGATCTAGCTGGTCTGTCACATTATAATAGAGACAGTAGATCTAGCTGGTCTGTCATAAAATAATAGAGACAGTAGATCTAGCTGGTCTGTCATAATATAGCAGAGACAGTAGATCTACCTGGTCTGTCATAAAATAATAGAGACAGTAGATCTAGCTGGTCTGTCATAATATGATAGAGACAGTAGATCTAGCTGATCTGTCATAAAATAATAGAGACAGTAGATCGAACTGGTATTTCATGTTATAATAGAAACAGTAGATCTAGCTGGTCTGTCATAATATAATAGAGACAGTATATCTAGCTTGTCTGTCACATTATAATAGAGACAGTAGATCTAGCTGGTCTGTCATAATATAGCAGAGACAGTAGATCTAGCTGATCTGTCATAAAATAATAGAGACAGTAGATCGAGCTGTTCTTTCATGTTATAATAGAAACAGTAGATCTACCTGGTCTGTCATAATATAATAGAGACAGTAGATCTAGCTGGTCTGTCATAATATGAGACAGTATATCTAGCTGGTCTGTCATATTATAATAGAGACAGTAGATCTAGCTGGTCTGTCATAATAGAATAGAGACAGTAGATCTAGCTGGTCTGTCACATTATAATAGAGACATTAGGTCTAGCTGGTCTGTCATATTATAATACAGACAGTTGATCTAGCTGGTCTGTCATATTATAATAGAGACAGTAGATCTAGCTGGTCTGTCATATTATAATGGAGACAGTAGATCTACCTGGTCTGTCATATTATAATAGAGACAGTAGATCTAGCTGGTCTGTCATAATAGAATAGAGACAGTAGATCTAGCTGTTCTGTCATAATATGAGACAGTAGATCTCGCTGGTCTTTCATATTATAATAGAGACAGTAGATCTTGCTGGTCTGTCATAATATAGTAGAGACAGTAGATCAAAATGGTCTGTCATTTTATAATAGAGACAGTACATCTAGCTGGTCTGTCATAATATAATAGAGACAGTAGATCTACCTGGTCTGTCATAATCTAATAGAGACAGTAGATTTTGCTGGTCTGTCATATTATAATAGAGACAGTAGATCTCGCTGGTCTGTGATAATAGAAAAGAGACAGTAGATCTACCTGGTCTGTCATAAAATAATAGAGACAGTATATCTAGCTAGTCAGTCAAATTATAATAGAGGCAGTAGATCTAGCAGGTCTGTCATAATATAGCAGAGACAGTAGATCTAGCTGATCTGTCATAAAATAATAGAGACAGTAGATTGAGCTGTTCTTTCATGTTATAATAGAAACAGTAGATCTACCTGGTCTGTCATAATATAATAGAGACAGTAGATCTAGCTGTTCTGTCATAATATGAGACAGTATATCTAGCTTGTCTGTCATATTATAATAGAGACAGTAGATCTACCTGGTCTGTCATAAAATAATAGAGACAGTAGATCTAGCTGGTCTGTCAAATTATAATAGAGACAGTAGATCTAGCTGGTCTGTCATAATATAGCAGAGACAGTAGATCTACCTGGTCTGTCATAAAATAATAGAGACAGTAGATCTAGCTGGTCTGTCATAATATGATAGAGACAGTAGATCTAGCTGGTCTGTCATAATATGATAGAGACAGTAGATCTAGCTGATCTGTCATAAAATAATAATGACAGTAGATTGAGCTGGTCTTTCATGTTATAACAGAAACAGTAGATCTAGCTGGTCTGTCATAATATAATAGAGACAGTATATCTAGCTGGTCTGTCACATTATAAAAGAGACAGTAGATCTAGCTGGTCTGTCATAATATAGCAGAGACAGTAGATCTACCTGGTCTGTCATAAAATAATAGAGACAGTAGATCTAGCTGGTCTGTCATAATATAATAGAGACAGTAGATCTAGCTGTTCTGTCATAATATGAGACAGTATATCTAGCTTGTCTGTCATATTATAATAGAGACAGTAGATCTAGCTGGTCTGTCACATTATAATAGAGACAGTAGATCTAGCTGGTCTGTCATTTTATAATAGAGACAGTACATCTAGCTGGTCTGTCATTTTATAATAGAGACAGTACATCTAGCTGGTCTGTCATAATATAATAGAGACAGTAGATCTAGCTGGTCTGTCATATTATAATGGGGACAGTAGATCTAGCTGGTCTGTCATAATAGAATAGAGATAGTAGATATAGCTGGTCTGTCACATTATAATAGATACAGTAGATCGAGCTGGTCTGTCATAATATAATAGAGACAGTATATCTAGCTGGTCTGTCACATTATAATAGAGACAGTAGATCTAGCTGGTCTGTCATAATATAGCAGAGACAGTAGATCTACCTGGTCTGTCATAAAATAATAGAGACAGTAGATCGAGCTGGTCTGTCATAATATGATAGAGACAGTAGATCTAGCTGATCTGTCATAAAATAATAGAGACAGTAGATCGAGCTGTTCTTTCATGTTATAATAGAAACAGTAGATCTACCTGGTCTGTCATAATATAATAGAGACAGTAGATCTAGCTGGTCTGTCATAATATGAGACAGTATATCTAGCTGGTCTGTCATATTATAATAGAGACAGTAGATCTAGCTGGTCTGTCATATTATAATACAGACAGTTGATCTAGCTGGTCTGTCATATTATAATAGAGACAGTAGATCGAGCTGGTCTGTCATATTATAATGGAGACAGTAGATCTACCTGGTCTGTCATATTATAATAGAGACAGTAGATCTAGCTGGTCTGTCATAATAGAATAGAGACAGTAGATCTAGCTGTTCTGTCATAATATGAGACAGTAGATCTTGCTGGTCTGTCATAATATAGTAGAGACAGTAGATCAAAATGGTCTGTCATTTTATAATAGAGACAGTACATCTAGCTGGTCTGTCATAATATAATAGAGACAGTAGATCTACCTGGTCTGTCATAATCTAATAGAGGCAGTAGATTTTGCTGGTCTGTCATATTATAATAGAGACAGTAGATCTCGCTGGTCTGTGATAATAGAAAAGAGACAGTAGATCTACCTGGTCTGTCATAAAATAATAGAGACAGTAGATCTAGCTGGTCTGTCATAATATGATAGAGACAGTAGATCTAGCTGGTCTGTCATAATATAATAGAGACAGTAGATCTACCTGGTCTGTCATAGAATAATAGAGACAGTATATCTAGCTGGTCTGTCAAATTATAATAGAGACAGTAGATCTAGCTGGTCTGTCATAATATGATAGAGACAGTAGATCTAGCTGATCTGTCATAAAATAATAATGACAGTAGATCGAGCTGGTCTTTCATGTTATAACAGAAACAGTAGATCTAGCTGTTCTGTCATAATATGAGACAGTATATCTAGCTTGTCTGTCATATTATAATAGAGACAGTAGATCTAGCTGGTCTGTCACATTATAATAGAGACAGTAGATCTAGCTGGTCTGTCATAAAATAATAGAGACAGTAGATCTAGCTGGTCTGTCATAATATGATAGAGACAGTAGATCTAGCTGATCTGTCATAATATAATAGAGACAGTAGATCGAGCTGTTCTTTCATGTTATAATAGAAACAGTAGATCTACCTGGTCTGTCATAATATAATAGAGACAGTAGATCTAGCTGGTCTGTCATATTATAATAGAGACAGTAGATCTAGCTGTTCTGTCATAATATGAGACAGTATATCTAGCTGGTCTGTCATATTATAATAGAGACAGTAGATCTAGCTGGTCTGTCATATTATAATGGGGACAGTAGATCTAGCTGGTCTGTCATAATAGAATAGAGATAGTAGATCTAGCTGGTCTGCCACATTATAATAGATACAGTAGATCGAGCTGGTCTGTCATAATATAATAGAGACAGTATATCTAGCTGGTCTGTCACATTATAATAGAGACAGTAGATCTAGCTGGTCTGTCATAATATAGCAGAGACAGTAGATCTACCTGGTCTGTCATAAAATAATAGAGACAGTAGATCTAGCTGGTCTGTCATAATAGAATAGAGACAGTAGATCTAGCTGGTCTGTCACATTATAATAGAGAATTTAGATCTAGCTGGTCTGTCATATTATAATACAGACAGTTGATCTAGCTGGTCTGTCATATTATAATAGAGACAGTAGATCGAGCTGGTCTGTCATATTATAATGGAGACAGTAGATCTACCTGGTCTGTCATATTATAATAGAGACAGTAGATCTAGCTGGTCTGTCATATTATAATAGAGACAGTACATCTAGCTGGTCTGTCATAATAGAATAGAGACAGTAGATCTAGCTGTTCTGTCATAATATGAGACAGTAGATCTCGCTGGTCTTTCATATTATAATAGAGACAGTAGATGTTGCTGGTCTGTCATAATATAGTAGAGACAGTAGATCAAAATGGTCTGTCATATTATAATAGAGACAGTAGATCTAGCTGTTATGTCATAATATGAGACAGTAGATCTAGCTGGTCTTTCATATTATAATAGAGACAGTAGATCTACCTGGTCTGTCATAATATAATAGATACAGTAGATCTACCTGGTCTGTCATAGAATAATAGAGACAGTATATCTAGCTGGTCTGTCAAATTATAATAGAGACAGTAGATCTAGCTGGTCTGTCATAATATAGCAGAGACAGTAGATCTACCTGGTCTGTCATAAAATAATAGAGACAGTAGATCTAGCTGGTCTGTCATAATATGATAGAGACAGTAGATCTAGCTGATCTGTCATAAAATAATAGAGACAGTAGATCGAGCTGGTCTTTCATGTTATAATAGAAACAGTAGATCTAGCTGGTCTGTCATAATATAATAGAGACAGTATATCTAGCTGGTCTGTCACATTATAATAGAGACAGTAGATCTAGCTGGTCTGTCATAATATAGCAGAGACAGTAGATCTACCTGGTCTGTCATAAAATAATAGAGACAGTAGATCTAGCTGGTCTGTCATAATATGATAGAGACAATAGATCTAGCTGATCTGTCATAAAATAATAGAGACAGTAGATCAAGCTGTTCTTTCATGTTATAATAGAAACAGTAGATCTACCTGGTCTGTCATAATATAATAGAGACAGTAGATCTAGCTGGTCTGTCATAATATGAGACAGTATATCTAGCTGGTCTGTCATATTATAATAGAGACAGTAGATCTAGCTGGTCTGTCATAATAGAATAGAGACAGTAGATCTAGCTGGTCTGTCATATTATAATACAGACAGTTGATCTAGCTGGTCTGTCATATTATAATAGAGACAGTAGATCGAGCTGGTCTGTCATATTATAATGGAGACAGTAGATCTACCTGGTCTGTCATATTATAATAGAGACAGTAGATCTAGCTGGTCTGTCATAATAGAATAGAGACAGTAGATCTAGCTGTTCTGTCATAATATGAGACAGTAGATCTCGCTGGTCTTTCATATTATAATAGAGACAGTAGATCTAGCTGGTCTGTCATAATATAGCAGAGACAGTAGATCTACCTGGTCTGTCATAAAATAATAGAGACAGTAGATCGAGCTGGTCTGTCATAATATGATAGAGACAGTAGATCTAGCTGATCTGTCATAAAATAATAGAGACAGTAGATCTAGCTGTTCTTTCATGTTATAATAGAAACAGTAGATCTACCTGGTCTGTCATAATATAATAGAGACAGTAGATCTAGCTGGTCTGTCATAATATGAGACAGTATATCTAGCTGGTCTGTCATATTATAATAGAGACAGTAGATCTAGCTGGTCTGTCATAATAGAATAGAGACAGTAGATCTAGCTGGTCTGTCATATTATAATACAGACAGTTGATCTAGCTGGTCTGTCATATTATAATAGAGACAGTAGATCGAGCTGGTCTGTCATATTATAATGGAGACAGTAGATCTACCTGGTCTGTCATATTATAATAGAGACAGTAGATCTAGCTGGTCTGTCATAATAGAATAGAGACAGTAGATCTAGCTGTTCTGTCATAATATGAGACAGTAGATCTCGCTGGTCTTTCATATTATAATAGAGACAGTAGATCTTGCTGGTCTGTCATAATATAGTAGAGACAGTAGATCAAAATGGTCTGTCATTTTATAATAGAGACAGTACATCTAGCTGGTCTGTCATAATATAATAGAGACAGTAGATCTACCTGGTCTGTCATAATCTAATAGAGACAGTAGATTTTGCTGGTCTGTCATATTATAATAGAGACAGTAGATCTCGCTGGTCTGTGATAATAGAAAAGAGACAGTAGATCTACCTGGTCTGTCAAATTATAATAGAGGCAGTAGATCTAGCAGGTCTGTCATAATATAGCAGAGACAGTAGATCTAGCTGATCTGTCATAAAATAATAGAGACAGTAGATTGAGCTGTTCTTTCATGTTATAATAGAAACAGTAGATCTACCTGGTCTGTCATAATATAATAGAGACAGTAGATCTAGCTTGTCTGTCATATTATAATAGAGACAGTAGATCTAGCTGGTCTGTCACATTATAATAGAGGCAGTAGATCTAGCTGGTCTGTCATAATATAATAGAGACAGTATATCTAGCTGGTCTGTCAAATTATAATAGAGACAGTAGATCTAGCTGGTCTGTAATAATATGATAGAGACAGTAGATCTAGCTGATCTGTCATAAAATAATAGAGACAGTATATCTAGCTGGTCTGTCATATTATAATAGAGACAGTAGATCTAGCTGGTCTGTCATAATAGAATAGAGACAGTAGATCTAGCTGGTCTGTCACATTATAATAGAGACATTAGGTCTAGCTGGTCTGTCATATTATAATACAGACAGTTGATCTAGCTGGTCTGTCATATTATAATAGAGACAGTAGATCGAGCTGGTCTGTCATATTATAATGGAGACAGTAGATCTACCTGGTCTGTCATATTATAATAGAGACAGTAGATCTAGCTGGTCTGTCATAATAGAATAGAGACAGTAGATCTAGCTGTTCTGTCATAATATGAGACAGTAGATCTCGCTGGTCTTTCATATTATAATAGAGACAGTAGATCTTGCTGGTCTGTCATAATATAGTAGAGACAGTAGATCAAAATGGTCTGTCATTTTATAATAGAGACAGTACATCTAGCTGGTCTGTCATAATATAATAGAGACAGTAGATCTACCTGGTCTGTCATAATCTAATAGAGACAGTAGATTTTGCTGGTCTGTCATATTATAATAGAGACAGTAGATCAAAATGGTCTGTCATATTATAATAGAGACAGTAGATCTAGCTGTTATGTCATAATATGAGACAGTAGATCTAGCTGGTCTTTCATATTATAATAGAGACAGTAGATCTACCTGGTCTGTCATAATATAATAGATACAGTAGATCTACCTGGTCTGTCATAGAATAATAGAGACAGTATATCTAGCTGGTCTGTCAAATTATAATAGAGACAGTAGATCTAGCTGGTCTGTCATAATATAGCAGAGACAGTAGATCTACCTGGTCTGTCATAAAATAATAGAGACAGTAGATCTAGCTGATCTGTCATAAAATAATAGAGACAGTAGATCGAGCTGGTCTTTCATGTTATAATAGAAACAGTAGATCTAGCTGGTCTGTCATAATATAATAGAGACAGTATATCTAGCTGGTCTGTCACATTATAATAGAGACAGTAGATCTAGCTGGTCTGTCATAATATAGCAGAGACAGTAGATCTACCTGGTCTGTCATAAAATAATAGAGACAGTAGATCGAGCTGGTCTGTCATAATATGATAGAGACAATAGATCTAGCTGATCTGTCATAAAATAATAGAGACAGTAGATCGAGCTGTTCTTTCATGTTATAATAGAAACAGTAGATCTACCTGGTCTGTCATAATATAATAGAGACAGTAGATCTAGCTGGTCTGTCATAATATGAGACAGTATATCTAGCTGGTCTGTCATATTATAATAGAGACAGTAGATCTAGCTGGTCTGTCATAATAGAATAGAGACAGTAGATCTAGCTGGTCTGTCATATTATAATACAGACAGTTGATCTAGCTGGTCTGTCATATTATAATAGAGACAGTAGATCGAGCTGGTCTGTCATATTATAATGGAGACAGTAGATCTACCTGGTCTGTCATATTATAATAGAGACAGTAGATCTAGCTGGTCTGTCATAATAGAATAGAGACAGTAGATCTAGCTGTTCTGTCATAATATGAGACAGTAGATCTCGCTGGTCTTTCATATTATAATAGAGACAGTAGATCTAGCTGGTCTGTCATAATATAGCAGAGACAGTAGATCTACCTGGTCTGTCATAAAATAATAGAGACAGTAGATCGAGCTGGTCTGTCATAATATGATAGAGACAGTAGATCTAGCTGATCTGTCATAAAATAATAGAGACAGTAGATCGAGCTGTTCTTTCATGTTATAATAGAAACAGTAGATCTACCTGGTCTGTCATAATATAATAGAGACAGTAGATCTAGCTGGTCTGTCATAATATGAGACAGTATATCTAGCTGGTCTGTCATATTATAATAGAGACAGTAGATCTAGCTGGTCTGTCATAATAGAATAGAGACAGTAGATCTAGCTGGTCTGTCATATTATAATACAGACAGTTGATCTAGCTGGTCTGTCATATTATAATAGAGACAGTAGATCGAGCTGGTCTGTCATATTATAATGGAGACAGTAGATCTACCTGGTCTGTCATATTATAATAGAGACAGTAGATCTAGCTGGTCTGTCATAATAGAATAGAGACAGTAGATCTAGCTGTTCTGTCATAATATGAGACAGTAGATCTCGCTGGTCTTTCATATTATAATAGAGACAGTAGATCTTGCTGGTCTGTCATAATATAGTAGAGACAGTAGATCAAAATGGTCTGTCATTTTATAATAGAGACAGTACATCTAGCTGGTCTGTCATAATATAATAGAGACAGTAGATCTACCTGGTCTGTCATAATCTAATAGAGACAGTAGATTTTGCTGGTCTGTCATATTATAATAGAGACAGTAGATCTCGCTGGTCTGTGATAATAGAAAAGAGACAGTAGACCTACCTGGTCTGTCAAATTATAATAGAGGCAGTAGATCTAGCAGGTCTGTCATAATATAGCAGAGACAGTAGATCTAGCTGATCTGTCATAAAATAATAGAGACAGTAGATTGAGCTGTTCTTTCATGTTATAATAGAAACAGTAGATCTACCTGGTCTGTCATAATATAATAGAGACAGTAGATCTAGCTTGTCTGTCATATTATAATAGAGACAGTAGATCTAGCTGGTCTGTCACATTATAATAGAGGCAGTAGATCTAGCTGGTCTGTCATAATATAATAGAGACAGTATATCTAGCTGGTCTGTCAAATTATAATAGAGACAGTAGATCTAGCTGGTCTGTAATAATATGATAGAGACAGTAGATCTAGCTGATCTGTCATAAAATAATAGAGACAGTATATCTAGCTGGTCTGTCATATTATAATAGAGACAGTAGATCTAGCTGGTCTGTCATAATAGAATAGAGACAGTAGATCTAGCTGGTCTGTCACATTATAATAGAGACATTAGGTCTAGCTGGTCTGTCATATTATAATACAGACAGTTGATCTAGCTGGTCTGTCATATTATAATAGAGACAGTAGATCGAGCTGGTCTGTCATATTATAATGGAGACAGTAGATCTACCTGGTCTGTCATATTATAATAGAGACAGTAGATCTAGCTGGTCTGTCATAATAGAATAGAGACAGTAGATCTAGCTGTTCTGTCATAATATGAGACAGTAGATCTCGCTGGTCTTTCATATTATAATAGAGACAGTAGATCTTGCTGGTCTGTCATAATATAGTAGAGACAGTAGATCAAAATGGTCTGTCATTTTATAATAGAGACAGTACATCTAGCTGGTCTGTCATAATATAATAGAGACAGTAGATCTACCTGGTCTGTCATAATCTAATAGAGACAGTAGATTTTGCTGGTCTGTCATATTATAATAGAGACAGTAGATCTCGCTGGTCTGTGATAATAGAAAAGAGACAGTAGATCTACCTGGTCTGTCATAAAATAATAGAGACAGTAGATCTAGCTGGTCTGTCATAATATAATAGAGACAGTATATCTAGCTAGTCTGTCAAATTATAATAGAGGCAGTAGATCTAGCAGGTCTGTCATAATATAGCAGAGACAGTAGATCTAGCTGATCTGTCATAAAATAATAGAGACAGTAGATTGAGCTGTTCTTTCATGTTATAATAGAAACAGTAGATCTACCTGGTCTGTCATAATATAATAGAGACAGTAGATCTAGCTGTTCTGTCATAATATAATAGAGACAGTATATCTAGCTGTCTGTCATATTATAATAGAGACAGTAGATCTAGCTGGTCTGTCATATTATAATAGAGGCAGTAGATCTAGCTGGTCTGTCATAATATAATAGAGACAGTATATCTAGCTGGTCTGTCAAATTATAATAGAGACAGTAGATCTAGCTGGTCTGTCATAATATAATAGAGACAGTAGATCTAGCTGGTCTGTCATAGAATAATAGAGACAGTAGATCTAGCTGGTCTGTCATAATATGATAGAGACAGTAGATCTAGCTGATCTGTCATAAAATAATAGAGACAGTAGATCGAGCTGGTCTTTCATGTTATAATAGAAACAGTAGATCTAGCTGTTCTGTCATAATATAATAGAGACAGTATATCTAGCTGGTCTGTCATATTATAATAGAGACAGTAGATCTAGCTGGTCTGTCATAATATAGCAGAGACAGTAGATCTACCTGGTCTGTCATAAAATAATAGAGACAGTAGATCGAGCTGGTCTGTCATAATAGAATAGAGACAGTAGATCTAGCTGGTCTGTCACATTATAATAGAGACATTAGGTCTAGCTGGTCTGTCATATTATAATACAGACAGTTGATCTAGCTGGTCTGTCATATTATAATAGAGACAGTAGATCGAGCTGGTCTGTCATATTATAATGGAGACAGTAGATCTACCTGGTCTGTCATATTATAATAGAGACAGTAGATCTAGCTGGTCTGTCATAATAGAATAGAGACAGTAGATCTAGCTGTTCTGTCATAATATGAGACAGTAGATCTCGCTGGTCTTTCATATTATAATAGAGACAGTAGATCTTGCTGGTCTGTCATAATATAGTAGAGACAGTAGATCAAAATGGTCTGTCATTTTATAATAGAGACAGTACATCTAGCTGGTCTGTCATAATATAATAGAGACAGTAGATCTACCTGGTCTGTCATAATCTAATAGAGACAGTAGATTTTGCTGGTCTGTCATATTATAATAGAGACAGTAGATCTCGCTGGTCTGTGATAATAGAAAAGAGACAGTAGATCTACCTGGTCTGTCATAAAATAATAGAGACAGTAGATCTAGCTGGTCTGTCATAATATAATAGAGACAGTATATCTAGCTAGTCTGTCAAATTATAATAGAGGCAGTAGATCTAGCAGGTCTGTCATAATATAGCAGAGACAGTAGATCTAGCTGTTCTGTCATAATATGAGACAGTATATCTAGCTTGTCTGTCATATTATAATAGAGACAGTAGATCTAGCTGGTCTGTCACATTATAATAGAGGCAGTAGATCTAGCTGGTCTGTCATAATATAATAGAGACAGTATATCTAGCTGGTCTGTCAAATATAATAGAGACAGTATATCTAGCTGGTCTGTCATAATATAGCAGAGACAGTAGATCTACCTGGTCTGTCATAAAATAATAGAGACAGTAGATCTAGCTGGTCTGTCATAATATGATAGAGACAGTAGATCTAGCTGATCTGTCATAAAATAATAGAGACAGTAGATCGAGCTGGTCTTTCATGTTATAATAGAAACAGTAGATCTAGCTGGTCTGTCATAATATAATAGAGACAGTATATCTAGCTGGTCTGTCATATTATAATAGAGACAGTAGATCTAGCTGGTCTGTCATAATATAGCAGAGACAGTAGATCTACCTGGTCTGTCATAAAATAATAGAGACAGTAGATCGAGCTGGTCTGTCATAATATGATAGAGACAGTAGATCTAGCTGATCTGTCATAAAATAATAGAGACAGTAGATCGAGCTGTTCTTTCATGTTATAATAGAAACAGTAGATCTACCTGGTCTGTCATAATATAATAGAGACAGTAGATCTAGCTGGTCTGTCATATTATAATAGAGACAGTAGATCTAGCTGTTCTGTCATAATATGAGACAGTAGATCTAGCTGGTCTGTCATATTATAATAGAGACAGTAGATCTAGCTGGTCTGTCATAATAGAATAGAGACAGTAGATCTAGCTGGTCTGTCACATTATAATAGAGACATTAGGTCTAGCTGGTCTGTCATATTATAATACAGACAGTTGATCTAGCTGGTCTGTCATATTATAATAGAGACAGTAGATCGAGCTGGTCTGTCATATTATAATGGAGACAGTAGATCTACCTGGTCTGTCATATTATAATAGAGACAGTAGATCTAGCTGGTCTGTCATAATAGAATAGAGACAGTAGATCTAGCTGTTCTGTCATAATATGAGACAGTAGATCTCGCTGGTCTTTCATATTATAATAGAGACAGTAGATCTTGCTGGTCTGTCATAATATAGTAGAGACAGTAGATCAAAATGGTCTGTCATTTTATAATATAGACAGTAGATCTAGCTGGTCTATCGTAATATAATAGAGACAGTATATCTAGCTAGTCTGTCAAATTATAATAGAGGCAGTAGATCTAGCAGGTCTGTCATAATATAGCAGAGACAGTAGATCTAGCTGATCTGTCATAAAATAATAGAGACAGTAGATTGAGCTGTTCTTTCATGTTATAATAGAAACAGTAGATCTACCTGGTCTGTCATATTATAATAGAGACAGTAGATCTAGCTGGTCTGTCACATTATAATAGAGGCAGTAGATCTAGCTGGTCTGTCATAATATAATAGAGACAGTATATCTAGCTGGTCTGTCAAATTATAATAGAGACAGTAGATCTAGCTGGTCTGTCATAATATAGCAGAGACAGTAGATCTACCTGGTCTGTCATAAAATAATAGAGACAGTAGATCGAGCTGGTCTGTCATAATATGATAGAGACAGTAGATCTAGCTGATCTGTCATAAAATAATAGAGACAGTAGATCGAGCTGTTCTTTCATGTTATAATAGAAACAGTAGATCTACCTGGTCTGTCATAATATAATAGAGACAGTAGATCTAGCTGGTCTGTCATATTATAATAGAGACAGTAGATCTAGCTGTTCTGTCATAATATGAGACATTAGATCTAGCTGGTCTGTCATAGAATAATAGAGACAGTATATCTAGCTGGACTGTCAAATTATAATAGAGACAGTAGATCTAGCTGGTCTGTCATAATATAGCAGAGACAGTAGATCTACCTGGTCTGTCATAAAATAATAGAGACAGTAGATCTAGCTGGTCTGTCATAATATGATAGAGACAATAGATCTAGCTGATCTGTCATAAAATAATAGAGACAGTAGATCGAGCTGGTCTTTCATGTTGTAATAGAAACAGTAGATCTAGCTGGTCTGTCATAATATAATAGAGACAGTATATCTAGCTGGTCTGTCACATTATAATAGAGACAGTAGATCTAGCTGGTCTGTCATAATATAATAGAGACAGTAGATCTACCTGGTCTGTCATAAAATAATAGAGACAGTAGATCGAGCTGGTCTGTCATAATATGATAGAGACAGTAGATCTAGCTGATCTGTCATAAAATAATAGAGACAGTAGATCGAGCTGTTCTTTCATGTTATAATAGAAACAGTAGATCTACCTGGTCTGTCATAATATAATAGAGACAGTAGATCTAGCTGTTCTGTCATAATATGAGACAGTATATCTAGCTGGTCTGTCATATTATAATAGAGACAGTAGATCTAGCTGGTCTGTCATAATAGAATAGAGACAGTAGATCTAGCTGGTCTGTCACATTATAATAGAGATATTAGGTCTAGCTGGTCTGTCATATTATAATACAGACAGTTGATCTAGCTGGTCTGTCATATTATAATAGAGACAGTAGATCGAGCTGGTCTGTCATATTATAATGGAGACAGTAGATCTACCTAGTCTGTCATATTATAATAGAGACAGTAGATCTAGCTGGTCTGTCATATTATAATAGAGACAGTACATCTAGCTGGTCTGTCATAATAGAATAGAGACAGTAGATCTAGCTGTTCTGTCATAATATGAGACAGTAGATCTTGCTGGTCTGTCATAATATAGTAGAGACAGTAGATCAAAATGGTCTGTCATTTTATAATAGAGACAGTACATCTAGCTGGTCTGTCATAATATAATAGAGACAGTAGATCTACCTGGTCTGTCATAATCTAATAGAGACAGTAGATTTTGCTGGTCTGTCATATTATAATAGAGACAGTAGATCTCGCTGGTCTGTGATAATAGAAAAGAGACAGTAGATCTACCTGGTCTGTCATAAAATAATAGAGACAGTAGATTGAGCTGTTCTTTCATGTTATAATAGAAACAGTAGATCTACCTGGTCTGTCATAATATAATAGAGACAGTAGATCTAGCTGTTCTGTCATAATATGAGACATTATATCTAGCTTGTCTGTCATATTATAATAGAGAGGGTAGATCTAGCTGGTCTGTCACATTATAATAGAGACAGTAGATCTAGCTGGTCTGTCATAAAATAATAGAGACAGTAGATCGAGCTGGTCTGTCATAATATGATAGAGACAGTAGATCTAGCTGATCTGTCATAAAATAATAGAGACAGTAGATCGAGCTGTTCTTTCATGTTATAATAGAAACAGTAGATCTACCTGGTCTGTCATAATATAATAGAGACAGTAGATCTAGCTGGTCTGTCATATTATAATAGAGACAGTAGATCTAGCTGTTCTGTCATAATATGAGACAGTATATCTAGCTGGTCTGTCACATTATAATAGAGACAGTAGATCTAGCTGGTCTGTCATAATATAGCAGAGACAGTAGATCTACCTGGTCTGTCATAAAATAATAGAGACAGTAGATCGAGCTGGTCTGTCATAATATGATAGAGACAGTAGATCTAGCTGATCTGTCATAAAATAATAGAGACAGTAGATCGAGCTGTTCTTTCATGTTATAATAGAAACAGTAGATCTACCTGGTCTGTCATAATATAATAGAGACAGTAGATCTAGCTGGTCTGTCATAATATAGCAGAGACAGTAGATCTACCTGGTCTGTCATAAAATAATAGAGACAGTAGATCGAGCTGGTCTGTCATAATATGATAGAGACAGTAGATCTAGCTGATCTGTCATAAAATAATAGAGACAGTAGATCGAGCTGGTCTTTCATGTTGTAATAGAAACAGTAGATCTAGCTGGTCTGTCATAATATAATAGAGACAGTATATCTAGCTGGTCTGTCACATTATAATAGAGACAGTAGATCTAGCTGGTCTGTCATAATATAGCAGAGACAGTAGATCTACCTGGTCTGTCATAAAATAATAGAGACAGTAGATCGAGCTGGTCTGTCATAATATGATAGAGACAGTAGATCTAGCTGATCTGTCATAAAATAATAGAGACAGTAGATCGAGCTGTTCTTTCATGTTATAATAGAAACAGTAGATCTACCTGGTCTGTCATAATATAATAGAGACAGTAGATCTAGCTGTTCTGTCATAATATGAGACAGTATATCTAGCTGGTCTGTCATATTATAATAGAGACAGTAGATCTAGCTGGTCTGTCATAATAGAATAGAGACAGTAGATCTAGCTGGTCTGTCACATTATAATAGAGATATTAGGTCTAGCTGGTCTGTCATATTATAATACAGACAGTTGATCTAGCTGGTCTGTCATATTATAATAGAGACAGTAGATCGAGCTGGTCTGTCATATTATAATGGAGACAGTAGATCTACCTAGTCTGTCATATTATAATAGAGACAGTAGATCTAGCTGGTCTGTCATAATAGAATAGAGACAGTAGATCTAGCTGTTCTGTCATAATATGAGACAGTAGATCTTGCTGGTCTGTCATAATATAGTAGAGACAGTAGATCAAAATGGTCTGTCATTTTATAATAGAGACAGTACATCTAGCTGGTCTGTCATAATATAATAGAGACAGTAGATCTACCTGGTCTGTCATAATCTAATAGAGACAGTAGATTTTGCTGGTCTGTCATATTATAATAGAGACCGTAGATCTCGCTGGTCTGTGATAATAGAAAAGAGACAGTAGATCTACCTGGTCTGTCATAAAATAATAGAGACAGTAGATTGAGCTGTTCTTTCATGTTATAATAGAAACAGTAGATCTACCTGGTCTGTCATAATATAATAGAGACAGTAGATCTAGCTGTTCTGTCATAATATGAGACATTATATCTAGCTTGTCTGTCATATTATAATAGAGACAGTAGATCTAGCTGGTCTGTCACATTATAATAGAGACAGTAGATCTAGCTGGTCTGTCATAAAATAATAGAGACAGTAGATCTAGCTGGTCTATCATGTTATAATGGAGACAGTAGATCTAGCTGGTCTGTCATAATATAGCAGAGACAGTAGATCTAGCTGGTCTGTCATAAAATAATAGAGACAGTAGATCGAGCTGGTCTGTCATAATATGATAGAGACAGTAGATCTAGCTGATCTGTCATAAAATAATAGAGACAGTAGATCGAGCTGTTCTTTCATGTTATAATAGAAACAGTAGATCTACCTGGTCTGTCATAATATAATAGAGACAGTAGATCTACCTGGTCTGTCATAAAATAATAGAGACAGTAGATCTAGCTGGTCTGTCATAATATGATAGAGACAATAGATCTAGCTGATCTGTCATAAAATAATAGAGACAGTAGATCGAGCTGGTCTTTCATGTTGTAATAGAAACAGTAGATCTAGCTGGTCTGTCAAAATATAACAGAGACAGTATATCTAGCTGGTCTGTCACATTATAATAGAGACAGTAGATCTAGCTGGTCTGTCATAATATAGCAGAGACAGTAGATCTACCTGGTCTGTCATAAAATAATAGAGACAGTAGATCGAGCTGGTCTGTCATAATATGATAGAGACAGTAGATCTAGCTGATCTGTCATAAAATAATAGAGACAGTAGATCGAGCTGTTCTTTCATGTTATAATAGAAACAGTAGATCTACCTGGTCTGTCATAATATAATAGAGACAGTAGATCTAGCTGGTCTGTCATATTATAATAGAGACAGTAGATCTAGCTGTTCTGTCATAATATGAGACAGTATATCTAGCTGGTCTGTCACATTATAATAGAGACAGTAGATCTAGCTGGTCTTTCATAATATGATAGAGACAGTAGATCTAGCTGATCTGTCATAAAAAATAATAGAGACAGTAGATCGAGCTGGTCTTTCATGTTGTAATAGAAACAGTAGATCTAGCTGGTCTGTCAAAATATAATAGAGACAGTATATCTAGCTGGTCTGTCACATTATAATAGAGACAGTAGATCTAGCTGGTCTGTCATAATATAGCAGAGACAGTAGATCTACCTGGTCTGTCATAAAATAATAGAGACAGTAGATCGAGCTGGTCTGTCATAATATGATAGAGACAGTAGATCTAGCTGATCTGTCATAAAATAATAGAGACAGTAGATCGAGCTGTTCTTTCATGTTATAATAGAAACAGTAGATCTACCTGGTCTGTCATAATATAATAGAGACAGTAGATCTAGCTGTTCTGTCATAATATGAGACAGTATATCTAGCTTGTCTGTCATATTATAATAGAGACAGTAGATCTAGCTGGTCTGTCACGTTATAATAGAGACAGTAAATCTAGCTGGTCTGTCATAAAATAATAGAGACAGTAGATCTAGCTGGTCTATCATGTTATAATGGAGACAGTAGATCTAGCTGGTATGTCATAATATAATAGAGACTGTAGATCTAGCTGGTCTGTCATATTATAATAGAGACAGTAGATGTCGCTGGTCTGTCATAATATAATAGAGACAGTAGATCGAGTTGGTCTGTCATAATATGAGACAGTATATCTAGCTGGTCTGTCATAGAATAATAGAGACAGTACATCTAGCTGGTCTGTCATAATAGAATAGAGACAGTAGATCTAGCTGGTCTGTCATAATATGAGACAGTAGATCTCGCTGGTCTTTCATATTATAATAGAGACAGTAGATTTAGCTGGTCTATCATATTATAATGGACACAGTAGATGTCGCTGGTCTGTCGTAATATAATAGAGATAGTAGATCTAGCTGGTCTGTCATATTATAATAGAGACAGTAGATGTATCTGTTCTGTAATAATATGAGACAGTAGATCTAGCTGGTCTTTCATAATATAATAGATACAGTAGATCTACCTGGTCTGTCATAGAATAATAGAGACAGTAGATCTAGCTGTTCTGTCATAATATGAGACAGTTGATCGAGCTGGTCTTTCATGTTATAATAGAAACAGTATATCTCGCTGGTCTGTCATAATATGAGACAGTAGATCTAGCTGGTCTTTCATATTATAATAGAGACAGTAGATCAAGCTGGCCTGTCATTTTATAATAGAGACAGTAGATCTAGCTGGTCTGTCATAATAGAATAGAGACAGTCGATCTAGCTGTTCTGTCATAATATGAGACAGTAGATCTAGCTGTTCTGTCATAATATGAGACAGTAGATCTAGCTGGTCTTTCATATTATAATAGAGACAGTAGATCAAGCTGGCCTGTCATTTTATAATAGAGACAGTAGATCTAGCTGTTCTGTCATATTATAATAGAGACAGTTGATCTAGCTGGTCTGTCATAATATAATAGAGACAGTATATCTACCTGGTCTGTCAAATTATAATATAGACAGTAGATCTAGCTGGTCTGTCATATTATAATGGAGACAGTATATCTAGCTGGTCTGTCATATTATAATAGAGACAGTAGATCTAGCTGGTCTGTCATAATAGAATAGAGACAGTAGATCTAGCTGGTCTGTCACATTATAATAGAGATATTAGGTCTAGCTGGTCTGTCATATTATAATACAGACAGTTGATCTAGCTGGTCTGTCATATTATAATAGAGACAGTAGATCGAGCTGGTCTGTCATATTATAATGGAGACAGTAGATCTACCTAGTCTGTCATATTATAATAGAGACAGTAGATCTAGCTGGTCTGTCATAATAGAATAGAGACAGTAGATCTAGCTGTTCTGTCATAATATGAGACAGTAGATCTTGCTGGTCTGTCATAATATAGTAGAGACAGTAGATCAAAATGGTCTGTCATTTTATAATAGAGACAGTACATCTAGCTGGTCTGTCATAATATAATAGAGACAGTAGATCTACCTGGTCTGTCATATTATAATAGAGACAGTAGATCTCGCTGGTCTGTGATAATAGAAAAGAGACAGTAGATCTACCTGGTCTGTCATAAAATAATAGAGACAGTAGATTGAGCTGTTCTTTCATGTTATAATAGAAACAGTAGATCTACCTGGTCTGTCATAATATAATAGAGACAGTAGATCTAGCTGTTCTGTCATAATATGAGACATTATATCTAGCTTGTCTGTCATATTATAATAGAGACAGTAGATCTAGCTGGTCTGTCACATTATAATAGAGACAGTAGATCTAGCTGGTCTGTCATAAAATAATAGAGACAGTAGATCTAGCTGGTCTATCATGTTATAATGGAGACAGTAGATCTAGCTGGTCTGTCATAATATAGCAGAGACAGTAGATCTAGCTGGTCTGTCATAAAATAATAGAGACAGTAGATCTAGCTGGTCTGTCATAATATAATAGAGACAGTAGATCTAGCTGATCTGTCATAAAATAATAGAGACAGTAGATCGAGCTGTTCTTTCATGTTATAATAGAAACAGTAGATCTACCTGGTCTGTCATAATATAATAGAGACAGTAGATCTACCTGGTCTGTCATAAAATAATAGAGACAGTAGATCTAGCTGGTCTGTCATAATATGATAGAGACAATAGATCTAGCTGATCTGTCATAAAATAATAGAGACAGTAGATCGAGCTGGTCTTTCATGTTGTAATAGAAACAGTAGATCTAGCTGGTCTGTCATAATATAATAGAGACAGTATATCTAGCTGGTCTGTCACATTATAATAGAGACAGTAGATCTAGCTGGTCTGTCATAATATAGCAGAGACAGTAGATCTACCTGGTCTGTCATAAAATAATAGAGACAGTAGATCGAGCTGGTCTGTCATAATATGATAGAGACAGTAGATCTAGCTGATCTGTCATAAAATAATAGAGACAGTAGATCGAGCTGTTCTTTCATGTTATAATAGAAACAGTAGATCTACCTGGTCTGTCATAATATAATAGAGACAGTAGATCTAGCTGGTCTGTCATATTATAATAGAGACAGTAGATCTAGCTGTTCTGTCATAATATGAGACAGTATATCTAGCTGGTCTGTCACATTATAATAGAGACAGTAGATCTAGCTGGTCTTTCATAATATGATAGAGACAGTAGATCTAGCTGATCTGTCATAAAATAATAGAGACAGTAGATCGAGCTGGTCTTTCATGTTGTAATAGAAACAGTAGATCTAGCTGGTCTGTCAAAATATAATAGAGACAGTATATCTAGCTGGTCTGTCACATTATAATAGAGACAGTAGATCTAGCTGGTCTGTCATAATATAGCAGAGACAGTAGATCTACCTGGTCTGTCATAAAATAATAGAGACAGTAGATCGAGCTGGTCTGTCATAATATGATAGAGACAGTAGATCTACCTGATCTGTCATAAAATAATAGAGACAGTAGATCGAGCTGTTCTTTCATGTTATAATAGAAACAGTAGATCTACCTGGTCTGTCATAATATAATAGAGACAGTAGATCTAGCTGTTCTGTCATAATATGAGACAGTATATCTAGCTTGTCTGTCATATTATAATAGAGACAGTAGATCTAGCTGGTCTGTCACGTTATAATAGAGACAGTAGATCTAGCTGGTCTGTCATAAAATAATAGAGACAGTAGATCTAGCTGGTCTATCATGTTATAATGGAGACAGTAGATCTAGCTGGTATGTCATAATATAATAGAGACTGTAGATCTAGCTGGTCTGTCATATTATAATAGAGACAGTAGATGTCGCTGGTCTGTCATAATATAATAGAGACAGTAGATCGAGTTGGTCTGTCATAATATGAGACAGTATATCTAGCTGGTCTGTCATAGAATAATAGAGACAGTACATCTAGCTGGTCTGTCATAATAGAATAGAGACAGTAGATCTAGCTGGTCTGTCATAATATGAGACAGTAGATCTCGCTGGTCTTTCATATTATAATAGAGACAGTAGATTTAGCTGGTCTATCATATTATAATGGACACAGTAGATGTCGCTGGTCTGTCATAATATAATAGAGATAGTAGATCTAGCTGGTCTGTCATATTATAATAGAGACAGTAGATCTACCTGGTCTGTCATAATATAATAGATACAGTAGATCTACCTGGTCTGTCATAATAGAATAGAGACAGTAGATCTAGCTGTTCTGTCATAATATGAGACAGTAGATCTAGATGGTCTTTCATATTATAATAGAGACAGTAGATCTACCTGGTCTGTCATAATATAATAGATACAGTAGATCTAGCTGGTCTGTCATAATATAGCAGAGACAGTAGATCTAGCTGATCTGTCATAAAATAATAGAGACAGTAGATCGAGCTGGTCTTTCATGTTATAATAGAAACAGTAGATCTAGCTGGTCTGTCATAATATAATAGAGACAGTATATCTAGCTGGTCTGTCAAATTATGATAGAGACAGTAGATCTAGCTGATCTGTCATAAAATAATAGAGACAGTAGATCGAGCTGGTCTTTCATGTTATAATAGAAACAGTAGATCTCGCTGGTCTGTCATAATATAATAGAGACAGTATATCTAGCTGGTCTGTCAAATTATAATAGAGACAGGAGATCGAGCTGGTCTGTCATATTATAATAGAGACAGTAGATCTACCTGGTCTGTCATAATATAATAGATACAGTAGATCTACCTGGTCTGTTATAGAATAATAGAGACAGTAGATCTAGCTGGTCTGTCATATTATAATAGAGACAGTACATCTCGCTGGTCTGTCATATTATAATAGAGACAGTACATCTAGCTGGTCTGTCATAATAGAATAGAGACAGTAGATCTAGCTGTTCTGTCATAATATGAGACAGTAGATCTCGCTGGTCTTTCATATTATAATAGAGACAGTAGATCTTGCTGGTCTGTCATAATATAGTAGAGACAGTAGATCAAAATGGTCTGTCATTTTATAATAGAGACAGTACATCTAGCTGGTCTGTCATAATATAATAGAGACAGTAGATCTACCTGGTCTGTCATAATCTAATAGAGACAGTAGATTTTGCTGGTCTGTCATATTATAATAGAGACAGTAGATCTCGCTGGTCTGTGATAATAGAATAGAGACAGTAGATCTAGCTGGTCTGTCATAATATGATAGAGACAGTAGATCTAGCTGGTCTGTTATAATATAGCAGAGACAGTAGATCTAGCTGATCTGTCATAAAATAATAGAGATAGTAGATTGAGCTGTTCTTTCATGTTATAATAGAAACAGTAGATCTAGCTGGTCTGTCACATTATAATAGAGACAGTAGATCTAGCTGGTCTGTCATAAAATAATAGAGACAGTGGATCTAGCTGGTCTGTCACATTATAATAGAGACATTAGATCTAGCTTGTCTGTCATATTATAATAGAGACAGTAGATCGAGCTGGTCTGTCATAAAATAACAGAGACAGTAGATCTAGCTGGTCTATCATACTATAATAGAGACAGTAGATGTCGCTGGTCTGTCATAATATAATAGAGACAGTACATCTAGCTGGTCTGTCATAATAGAATAGAGACAGTAGATCTAGCTGTTCTGTCATAATATGAGACAGTAGATCTCGCTGGTCTTTCATATTATAATAGAGACAGTAGATCTTGCTGGTCTGTCATAATATAGTAGAGACAGTAGATCAAGCTGGTCTGTCATTTTATAATAGAGACAGTACATCTAGCTGGTCTGTCATAATATAATAGAGACAGTATATCTAGCTGGTCTGTTAAATTATAATAGAGGCAGTAGATCTAGCTGGTCTGTCATAAAATAATAGAGGCAGTAGATCGAGCTGGTCTTTCACGTTATAATAGAAACAGTAGATCTAGCTGGTCTGTCATAATATAATAGAGACAGTATATCTAGCTGGTCTGTCAAATTATAATAGAGGCAGTAGATCTAGCTGGTCTGTCATAAAATAATAGAGACAGTAGATCGAGCTGGTCTGTCATAATATGATAGAGACAGTAGATCTAGCTGATCTGTCATAAAATAATAGAGACAGTAGATCGAGCTGTTCTTTCATGTTATAATAGAGACAGTAGATCTAGCTGGTCTGTCATATTATAATAGAGACAGTAGATCTAGCTGTTCTGTCATAATATGAGACAGTATATCTAGCTGGTCTGTCATATTATAATAGAGACAGTAGATCTAGCTGGTCTGTCATATTATAATGGGGACAGGAGATCTAGCTGGTCTGTCATAATAGAATAGAGATAGTAGATCTATCTGGTCTGTCACATTATAATAGAGACAGTAGATCGAGCTGGTCTGTCATATTATAATACAGACAGTTGATCTCGCTGGTCTGTCATATTATAATAGAGACAGTAGATCTAGCTGGTCTGTCATAATATAATAGAGACAGTAGATTTAGCTGGTCTATCATATTATAATGGACACAGTAGATGTCGCTGGTATGTCATAATATAATAGAGACAGTAGATATAGCTGGTCTGTCATATTATAATGGAGACAGTAGATCTAGCTGGTCTGTCATATTATAATAGAGACAGTACATCTAGCTGGTCTGTCATAATAGAATAGAGACAGTAGATCTAGCTGTTCTGTCATAATATGAGACAGTAGATCTAGCTGGTCTTTCATATTATAATAGAGACAGTAGATCTACCTGGTCTGTCATAATATAATAGAGACAGTATATCTAGCTTGTCTGTCATAATATAATAGAGACAGTATATCTAGCTGGTCTGTCAAATTATAATAGAGACAGTAGATCTAGCTGGTCTGTCATAATATAGCAGAGACAGTAGATCTAGCTGATCTGTCATATTATAATAGAGACAGTAGATCTACCTGGTCTGTCATAATATAATAGATACAGTAGATCTACCTGGTCTGTCATAATATAATAGAGACAGTAGATCGAGCTGGTCTTTCATGTTATAATAGAAACAGTAGATCTAGCTGGTCTGTCATAATATAATAGAGACAGTAGATCTACCTGGTCTGTCATAAAATAATAGAGACAGTAGATCGAGCTGGTCTGTCATAATATGATAGAGACAGTAGATCTAGCTGATCTGTCATAAAATAAAAGAGACAGTAGATCGAGCTGTTCTTTCATGTTATAATAGAAACAGTAGATCTACCTGGTCTGTCATAATATAATAGAGACAGTAGATCTAGCTGGTCTGTCATATTATAATAGAGACAGTAGATCTAGCTGTTCTGTCATAATATGAGACAGTATATCTAGCTGGTCTGTCATATTATAATAGAGACAGTAGATCTAGCTGGTCTGTCATATTATAATGGGGACAGTAGATCTAGCTGGTCTGTCATAATAGAATAGAGACAGTAGATCTAGCTGGTCTGTCACATTATAATAGAGACAGTAGATCTAGCTGGTCTGTCATAAAATAAAAGAGACAGTAGATCGAGCTGTTCTTTCATGTTATAATAGAAACAGTAGATCTACCTGGTCTGTCATAATATAATAGAGACAGTAGATCTAGCTGGTCTGTCATATTATAATAGAGACAGTAGATCTAGCTGTTCTGTCATAATATGAGACAGTATATCTAGCTGGTTTGTCATATTATAATAGAGACAGTAGATCTAGCTGGTCTGTCATATTATAATTGGGGACAGTAGATCTAGCTGGTCTGTCATAATAGAATAGAGACAGTAGATCTAGCTGGTCTGTCACATTATAATAGAGACAGTAGATCTAGCTGATCTGTCATAAAATAAAAGAGACAGTAGATCGAGCTGTTCTTTCATGTTATAATAGAAACAGTAGATCTACCTGGTCTGTCATAATATAATAGAGACAGTAGATCTAGCTGGTCTGTCATATTATAATAGAGACAGTAGATCTAGCTGTTCTGTCATAATATGAGACAGTATATCTAGCTGGTCTGTCATATTATAATAGAGACAGTAGATCTAGCTGGTCTGTCATATTATAATGGGGACAGTAGATCTAGCTGGTCTGTCATAATAGAATAGAGACAGTAGATCTAGCTGGTCTGTCACATTATAATAGAGACATTAGATCTAGCTGGTCTGTCATATTATAATACAGACAGTTGATCTAGCTGGTCTGTCATATTATAATAGAGACAGTAGATCGAGCTAGTCTGTCATAAAATAATAGAGACAGTAGATCTAGCTGGTCTATCATGTTATAATGGAGAGAGTAGATATAGCTGGTCTGTCATAATATAATAGAGACTGTAGATCTAGCTGGTCTGTCATATTATAATAGAGACAGTACATCTAGCTGGTCTGTCATAATAGAATAGAGACAGTAGATCTAGCTGTTCTGTCATAATATGAGACAGTAGATCTCGCTGGTCTTTCATATTATAATGGAGACAGTAGATCGAGCTGGTCTGTCATATTATAATGGAGACAGTAGATCTACCTGGTCTGTCATATTATAATAGAGACAGTAGATCTTGCTGGTCTGTCATATTATAATAGAGACAGTAGATCTAGCTGTTCTGTCATAATATGAGACAGTAGATCTCGCTGGTCTTTCATATTATAATAGAGACAGTAGATCTTGCTGGTCTGTCATAATATAGTAGAGACAGTAGATCAAGCTGGTCTGTCATTTTATAATAGAGACAGTACATCTAGCTGGTCTGTCATAATATAATAGAGACAGTAGATCTACCTGGTCTGTCATAATCTAATAGAGACAGTAGATTTTGCTGGTCTGTCATATTATAATAGAGACAGTAGATCTCGCTGGTCTGTCATAATAGAATAGAGACAGTAGATCTACCTGGTCTGTCATAAAATAATAGAGACAGTAGATCTAGCTGGTCTGTCATAATATGATAGAGACAGTAGATCTAGCTGATCTGTCATAAAATAATAGAGACAGTAGATTGAGCTGTTCTTTCATGTTATAATAGAGACAGTAGATCTAGCTGGTCTGTCATATTATAATAGAGACAGTAGATCTAGCTGGTCTGTCATAAAATAGAGACGGTAGATCTAGCTGGTCTATCATGTTATAATGGAGACAGTAGATCTAGCTGGTCTGTCATAATATAATAGAGACTGTAGATCTAGCTGGTCTGTCATATTATAATAGAGACAGTAGATGTCGCTGGTCTGTCATAATATAATAGAGACAGTAGATCGAGCTGGTCTGTCATAATATGATAGAGACAGTAGATCTAGCTGATCTGTCATAAAATAATAGAGACAGTAGATCGAGCTGGTCTTTCATGTTATAATAGAAACAGTAGATCTAGCTGGTCTGTCATAATATAATAGAGACAGTATATCTAGCTGGTCTGTCAAATTATAATAGAGACAGTAGATCGAGCTGATCTGTCATATTATAATACAGACAGTTGATCTCGCTGGTCTGTCATATTATAATAGAGACAGTAGATCTAGCTGGTCTGTCATAATATAATAGAGACAGTAGATCTAGCTGGTCTGTCATGTTATAATAGAGACAGTAGATGTCGCTGGTCTGTCATAATATAATAGTGACAGTAGATCTAGCTGGTCTGTCATATTATAATGGAGACAGTAGATCTAGCTGGTCTGTCATATTATAATATAGACAGTACATCTAGCTGGTCTGTCATAATAGAATAGAGAAAGTAGATCTAGCTATTCTGTCATAATATGAGACAGTAGATCTCGCTGGTCTGTCATTTTATAATAGAGACAGTACATCTACCTGGTCTGTCATAATCTAATAGAGACAGCAGATTTTGCTGGTCTGTCATAATATAATAGAGACAGTATATCTAGCTGGTCTGTCAAATTATAATAGAGACAGTAGATCTAGCTGGTCTGTCATAATATAGCAGAGACAGTAGATCTACCTGGTCTGTCATAAAATAATAGAGACAGTAGATCTAGCTGGTCAGTCATAATATGATAGAGACAGTAGATCTAGCTGGTCTGTCATAATATAATAGAGACAGTAGATCTAGCTGGTCTGTCATATTATAATAGAGACAGTAGATCTGGCTGGTCTGTCATATTATAATAGAGACAGTAGATGTCGCTGGTCTGTCATAATATGAGACAGTATATCTAGCTGGTCTGTCATATTACAATACAGACAGTTGATCTAGCTGGTCTGTCATATTATAATAGAGACAGTAGATCTAGCTGGTCTGTCATAATATAATAGAGACAGTAGATCTAGCTGGTCTGTCATGTTATAATAGAGACAGTAGATGTCGCTGGTCTGTCACAATATAATAGTGACAGTAGATCTAGCTGGTCTGTCATATTATAATGGAGACAGTAGATCTAGCTGGTCTGTCATATTATAATAGAGACAGTAGATCTAGCTGGTCTGTCATATTATAATATAGACAGTACATCTAGCTGGTCTGTCATAATAGAATAGAGAAAGTAGATCTAGCTATTCTGTCATAATATGAGACAGTAGATCTCGCTGGTCTGTCATAATAGAATAGAGACTGTAGATCGAGCTGGTCTGTCATATTATAATGGAGACAGTAGATCTAGCTGGTCTGTCATAATATAATAGAGACAGTATATCTAGCTGGTCTGTCAAATTATAATAGAGACAGTAGATCTAGCTGGTCTGTCATAATATAGCAGAGACAGTAGATCTACCTGGTCTGTCATAAAATAATAGAGACAGTAGATCTAGCTGGTCAGTCATAATATGATAGAGACAGTAGATCTAGCTGGTCTGTCATAATATAATAGAGACAGTAGATCTAGCTGGTCTGTCATATTATAATAGAGACAGTAGATCTAGCTGGTCTGTCATATTATAATAGAGACAGTAGATGTCGCTGGTCTGTCATAATATGAGACAGTATATCTAGCTGGTCTGTCATATTACAATACAGACAGTTGATCTAGCTGGTCTGTCATATTATAATAGAGACAGTAGATCTAGCTGGTCTGTCATAATATAATAGAGACAGTAGATCTAGCTGGTCTGTCATGTTATAATAGAGACAGTAGATGTCGCTGGTCTGTCACAATATAATAGTGACAGTAGATCTAGCTGGTCTGTCATATTATAATGGAGACAGTAGATCTAGCTGGTCTGTCATATTATAATAGAGACAGTAGATCTAGCTGGTCTGTCATATTATAATATAGACAGTACATCTAGCTGGTCTGTCATAATAGAATAGAGACAGTATATCTAGCTGGTCTGTCATTATAATGGAGACAGTAGATCTAGCTGGTCTGTCATAATATAATAGAGACAGTATATCTAGCTGGTCTGTCAAATTATAATAGAGACAGTAGATCGAGCTGGTCTGTCATATTATAATACAGACAGTTGATCTCGCTGGTCTGTCATATTATAATAGAGACAGTAGATCTAGCTGGTCTGTCATGTTATAATAGAGACAGTAGATCTAGCTGGTCTGTCATATTATAATATAGACAGTACATCTAGCTGGTCTGTCATAATAGAATAGAGACAGTAGATCTAGCTGTTCTGTCATATTATAATATAGACAGTACATCTAGCTGGTCTGTCATAACAGAATAGAGACAGTAGATCTAGCTGTTCTGTCATAATATGAGACAGTAGATCTCGCTGGTCTTTCATATTATAATAGAGACAGTAGAGCTTACTGGTCTGTCATAATATAGTAGAGACAGTAGATCTACCTGGTCTGTCATAATCTAATAGAGACAGCAGATTTTGTTGGTCTGTCATATTATAATGGCGACAGTAGATCTAGCTGGTCTGTCATAATATAATAGAGACAGTATATCTAGCTGGTCTGTCAAATTATAATAGAGACAGTAGATCTAGCTGGTCTGTCATAATATAGCAGAGACAGTAGATCTACCTGGTCTGTCATAAAATAATAGAGACAGTAGATCTAGCTGGTCAGTCATAATATGATAGAGACAGTAGATCTAGCTGATCTGTCATAAAATAATAGAGACAGTAGATCGAGCTGGTCTTTCATGTTATAATAGAAACAGTAGATCTAGCTGGTCTGTCATAATATAATAGAGACAGTATATCTAGCTGGTCTGTCAAATTATAATAGAGACAGTAGATCTAGCTGGTCTGTCATAATATAATAGAGACAGTAGATCTAGCTGGTCTGTCATATTATAATAGAGACAGTAGATCTAGCTGGTCTGTCATATTATAATAGAGACAGTAGATGTCGCTGGTCTGTCATAATATGAGACAGTATATCTAGCTGGTCTGTCATATTATAATACAGACAGTTGATCTAGCTGGTCTGTCATATTATAATAGAGACAGTAGATCTAGCTGGTCTGTCATAATATAATAGAGACAGTAGATCTAGCTGGTCTGTCATGTTATAATAGAGACAGTAGATGTCGCTGGTCTGTCATAATATAATAGTGACAGTAGATCTAGCTGGTCTGTCATATTATAATGGAGACAGTAGATCTAGCTGGTCTGTCATATTATAATAGAGACAGTAGATCTAGCTGGTCTGTCATATTATAGTATAGACAGTACATCTAGCTGGTCTGTCATAATAGAATAGAGACAGTAGATCTAGCTGTTCTGTCATAATATGAGACAGTAGATCTTGCTGGTCTTTCATATTATAATAGAGACAGTAGAGCTTGCTGGTCTGTCATAATATAGTAGAGACAGTAGATCTAGCTGGTCTGTCATTTTATAATAGAGACAGTACATCTAGCTGGTCTGTCATAATCTAATAGAGACAGCAGATTTTGCTGGTCTGTCATAATAGAATAGAGACTGTAGATCGAACTGGTCTGTCATATTATAATGGAGACAGTAGATCTAGCTGGTCAGTCATAATATAATAGAGACAGTATATCTAGCTGGTCTGTCAAATTATAATAGAGACAGTAGATCGAGCTGGTCTGTCATATTATAATACAGACAGTTGATCTCGCTGGTCTGTCATATTATAATAGAGACAGTAGATCTAGCTGGTCTGTCATGTTATAATAGAGACAGTAGATCTAGCTGGTCTGTCATATTATAATATAGACAGTACATCTAGCTGGTCTGTCATAATAGAATAGAGACAGTAGATCTAGCTGTTCTGTCATAATATGAGACAGTAGATCTCGCTGGTCTTTCATATTATAATAGAGACAGTAGAGCTTACTGGTCTGTCATAATATAGTAGAGACAGTAGATCTACCTGGTCTGTCATATTATAATGGAGACAGTAGATCTAGCTGGTCTGTCATAATATAATAGAGACAGTATATCTAGCTGGTCTGTCATATTATAATGGAGACAGTAGATCTAGCTGGGCTGTCATAATATAATAGAGACAGTATATCTAGCTGGTCTGTCAAATTATAATAGAGACAGTACATCTAGCTGGTCTGTCATAATATAATAGAGACAGTAGATCTACCTGGTCTGTCATAATCTAATAGAGACAGCAGATTTTGCTGGTCTGTCATAATAGAATAGAGACTGTAGATCGAGCTGGTCTGTCATATTATAATGGAGACAGTAGATCTAGCTGGTCTGTCATAATATAATAATAGAGACAGTATATCTAGCTGGTCTGTCAAATTATAATAGAGACAGTAGATCGAGCTGGTCTGTCATATTATAATACAGACAGTTGATCTCGCTGGTCTGTCATATTATAATAGAGACAGTAGATGTCGCTGGTCTGTCATAATATAATAGTGACAGTAGATCTAGCTGGTCTGTCATATTATAATATAGACAGTACATCTAGCTGGTCTGTCATAATAGAATAGAGACAGTACATCTAGCTGGTCTGTCATAATAGAATAGAGACAGTAGATCTAGCTGTTCTGTCATAATATGAGACAGTAGATCTCACTGGTCTTTCATATTATAATAGAGACAGTAGAGCTTACTGGTCTGTCATAATATAGTAGAGACAGTAGATCTACCTGGTCTGTCATAAAATAATAGAGACAGTAGATCTAGCTGGTCAGTCATAATATGATAGAGACAGTAGATCTAGCTGATCTGTCATAAAATAATAGAGACAGTAGATCGAGCTGGTCTTTCATGTTATAATAGAAACAGTAGATCTAGCTGGTCTGTCATAATATAATAGAGACAGTATATCTAGCTGGTCTGTCAAATTATAATAGAGACAGTAGATCTAGCTGGTCTGTCATATTATAATAGAGACAGTAGATGTCGCTGGTCTGTCATAATATAATAGAGACAGTAGATCTAGCTGTTCTGTCATAATATGAGACAGTAGATCTAGCCGGTCTTTCATATTATAATAGAGACAGTAGATCTACCTGGTCTGTCATTTTATAATAGAGACAGTACATCTAGCTGGTCTGTCATAATCTAATAGAGACAGTATATTTTGCTGGTCTGTCATATTATAATAGAGACAGTAGATCTCGCTGGTCTGTCATAATAGAATAGAGACAGTAGATCAAGCTGGTCCTTCATATTATAATGGAGACAGTAGATCTAGCTGTTCTGTCATAATATGAGACAGTAGATCTAGCTGGTCTTTCATGTTATAATAGAGACAGTAGATCTGCCTGGTCTGTCATAGAATAATAGAGACTGTAGATCTAGCTGGTCTGTCATATTATAATAGAGACAGTATATCTTGCTGGTCTGTCAAATTATAATAGAGACAGTAGATCTAGCTGTTCTGTCATAATATAGCAGAGACAGTAGATCTACCTGGTCTGTCATAAAATAATAGAGTCAGTAGATCTAGCTGGTCTGGCATAATATGATAGAGACAGTAGATCTAGCTGATCTGTCATAAAATAATAGAGACAGTAGATTGAGCTGGTCTTTCATGTTATAATAGAAACAGTAGATCTAGCTGGTCTGTCATAATATAATAGAGACAGTATATCTAGCTGGTCTGTCAAATTATAATAGAGACAGTAGATCGAGCTGGTCTGTCATATTATAATACAGACAGTAGATCTAGCTGGTCTGTCATATTATAATAGAGACAGTAGATGTCGCTGGTCTGTCATAATATAATAGAGACAGTAGATCTAGCTGGTCTGTCATATTATAATGGAGACAGTAGATCTAGCTGGTCTTTCATGTTATAATAGAAACAGTAGATCTAGCTGGTCTGTCATAATATAATAGAGACAGTATATCTAGCTGGTCTGTCAAATTATAATAGAGACAGTAGATCTAGCTGGTCTGTCATAATATAATAGAGACAGTAGATCTAGCTGGTCTGTCATATTATAATAGAGACAGTAGATCTAGCTGGTCTGTCATATTATAATAGAGACAGTAGATGTCGCTGGTCTGTCATAATATAATAGTGACAGTAGATCTAGCTGGTCTGTCATATTATAATGGAGACAGTAGATCTAGCTGGTCTGTCAAATTATAATAGAGACAGTAGATCTCGCTGGTCTGTCATATTATAATATAGACAGTACATCTAGCTGGTCTGTCATAATAGAATAGAGACAGTAGATCTAGCTGTTCTGTCATAATATGAGACAGTAGATCTCGCTGGTCTTTCATATTATAATAGAGACAGTAGAGCTTGCTGGTCTGTCATAATATAGTAGAGACAGTAGATCTAGCTGGTCTGTCATTTTATAATAGAGACAGTACATCTAGCTGGTCTGTCATAATATAATAGAGACAGTAGATCTACCTGGTCTGTCATAATCTAATAGAGAAAGCAGATTTTTCTGGTCTGTCACAATAGAATAGAGACTGTAGATCGAGCTGGTATGTCATAATATAATAGAGACAGTATATCTAGCTGGTCTGTCAAATTATAATACAGACAGTTGATCTCGCTGGTCTGTCATATTATAATAGAGACGGTAGATCTAGCTGGTCTGTCATGTTATAATAGAGACAGTAGATGTCGCTGGTCTGTCATAATATAATAGTGACAGTAGATCTAGCTGGTCTGTCATATTATAATAGAGACAGTAGATCTAGCTGGTCTGTCATATTATAATATAGACAGTACATCTAGCTGGTCTGTCATAATAGAATAGAGACAGTAGATCTAGCTGTTCTGTCATAATATGAGACAGTAGATCTCGCTGGTCTTTCATAATATAGTAGAGACAGTAGATCTACCTGGTCTGTCATAATCTAATAGAGACAGCAGATTTTGCTGGTCTGTCATATTATAATGGAGACAGTAGATCTAGCTGGTCTGTCATAATATAATAGAGACAGTAGATCTAGCTGGTCTGTCATATTATAATAGAGACAGTACATCTAGCTGGTCTGTCATAATAGAATAGAGACAGTAGATCTAGCTGTTCTGTCATAATATGAGAAAGTAGATCTAGCTGGTCTTTCATATTATAATAGAGACAGTAGATCTACCTGGTCTGTCATAGAATAATAGAGACAGTAGATCTAGCTGGTCTGTCATATTATAATAGAGACAGTAGATCTAGCTGGTCTGTCATAATATAATAGAGACAGTATATCTAGCTGGTCTGTCAAATTATAATACAGACAGTAGATCTAGCTGGTCTGTCATAATATAGCAGAGACAGTAGATCTACCTGGTCTGTCATAAAATAATAGAGACAGTAGATCTAGCTGGTCTGTCATAATATAATAGAGACAGTAGATCTAGCTGGTCTGTCATAATATGATAGAGACAGTAGATCTAGCTGATCTGTCATAAAATAATAGAGACAGTAGATCGAGCTGATCTGTCATGTTATAATAGAAACAGTAGATCTAGCTGGTCTGTCATATTATAATAGAGACAGTAGATCTAGCTGTTCTGTCATAATATAATAGAGACAGTAGAACTAGCTGGTCTGTCATATTATAATGGGGACAGTAGATCTAGCTGGTCTGTCATAATAGAATAGAGACAGTAGATCGAGCTGGTCTGTCATAATAGAATAGAGACAGTAGATCTAGCTGGTCTGTCATTTTATAATAGAGACAGTACATCTAAATGGTCTGTCATATTATAATGGAGACAGTAGATCTAGCTGGTCTGTCATAATATAATAGAGACTGTAGATCGAGCTGGTCTGTCATATTATAATAGAGACAGTAGATCTAGCTGGTCTGTCATAATATGAGACAGTAGATCTAGCTGGTCTTTCATATTATAATAGAGACAGTAGATCTACCTGGTCTGTCATAGAATAATAGAGACAGTAGATCTAGCTGGTCTGTCATATTATAATAGAGACAGTTGATCTAGCTGGTCTGTCATAATATAATAGAGACAGTATATCTAGCTGGTCTGTCAAATTATAATACAGACAGTAGATCTAGCTGGTCTGTCATAATATAGCAGAGACAGTAGATCTACCTGGTCTGTCATAAAATAATAGAGACAGTAGATCTAGCTGGTCTGTCATATTATAATAGAGACAGTACATCTAGCTGGTCTGTCATAATAGAATAGAGACAGTAGATCTAGCTGTTCTGTCATAATATGAGAAAGTAGATCTCGCTGGTCTTTCATATTATAATAGAGAAAGTAGATCTTGCTGGTCTGTCATAATATAGTAGAGACAGTAGATCTAGCTGGTCTGTCATTTTATAATAGAGACAGTACATCTAGCTGGCCTGTCATAATATAATAGAGACAGTAGACCTACCTGGTCTGTCATAATCTAACAGAGACAGTAGATCTAGCTGTTCTGTCATAATATGAGACAGTAGATCTAGCTGGTCTGTCATAATATAATAGAGACAGTAGATCTAGCTGGTCTGTCAAATTATAATAGAGGCAGTAGATCTAGCTGGTCTGTCATAATATAGCAGAGACAGTAGATCTACCTGGTCTGTCATAAAATAATAGAGACAGTAGATCTAGCTGGTCTGTCATAATATGATAGAGACAGTAGATCTAGCTGATCTGTCATAAAATAATAGAGACAGTAGATCGAGCTGATCTGTCATAATAGAATAGAGACAGTAGAACTAGCTGGTCTGTCATATTATAATAGAGACAGTAGATTTAGCTGTTCTGTCATAATAGAATAGAGACAGTAGAACTAGCTGGTCTGTCATATTATAATGGGGACAGTAGATCTAGCTGGTCTGTCATAATAGAATAGAGATAGTAGATCGAGCTGGTCTGTCATATTATAATGGAGACAGTAGATCTAGCTGGTCTGTCATAATATAATAGAGACTGTAGATCGAGATGGTCTGTCATATTATAATAGATTATAATGTGTAACTCTGTGTTGTCTGTTCACACTGCTATGCTTTCTTGGCCAGGTCGCAGTTGCAAATGAGAACTTGTTCTCAACTAGCCTACCTGGTTAAATAAAGGTGAAAAAAAAAAAAAAAAATCTAGCTGTTCTGTCATAATATGAGACAGTATATCTAATTGGTCTGTCATATTATAATAGAGACAGTAGATCTAGCTGGTCTGTCATATTATAATGGGGACAGTAGATCTAGCTGGTCTGTCATAATAGAATATAGACAGTAGATCTAGCTGGTCTATCATGTTATAATGGAGAGAGTAGATCTAGCTGGTCTGTCATAATATAATAGAGACTGTAGATCTAGCTGGTCTGTCATAATAGAATAGAGACAGTAGATCTAGCTGGTCTGTCATATTATAATAGATACAGTAGGTCTAGCTGGTCTGTCATAATATAATAGAGACAGTATATCTTGCTGGTCTGTCATATTATAATGGAGACAGTAGATCTAGCTGTTCTGTCATAATATGAGACAGTTGATTGAGCTGGTCTTTCATATTATAATAGAGACAGTAGATCTAGCTGGTCTGTCATATTATAATAGATACAGTAGATCTAGCTGGTCTGACATAATATAATAGAGACAGTATATCTAGCTGGTCTGTCATATTATAATGGAGACAGTAGATCTAGCTGTTCTGTCATATTATAATAGATACAGTAGGTCTAGCTTGTCTGTCATAATATAATAGAGACAGTATATCTAGCTGGTCTGTCATATTATAATGGAGACAGTAGATCTAGCTGTTCTGTCATAATATGAGACAGTTGATCGAGTTGGTCTTTCATGTTATAATAGAAACAGTAGATCTCGCTGGTCTGTCATATTATAATAGAGACAGTAGATCTCGCTGGTCTGTCATATTATAATAGAGACAGTAGATCGAGCTGGTCTGTCATAATATGATAGAGACAGTAGATCTAGCTGGTCTGTCATAAAATAATAGAGACAGAAGATCGAGCTGTTCTTTCATTTTATAATAGAGACAGTACATCTAGCTGGTCTGTCATAATATAATAGAGACAGTAGATCAACCTGGTCTGTCATAATCTAATAGAGACAGCAGATTTCTCTGGTCTGTCACAATAGAATAGAGACTGTAGATTGAGCTGGTATGTCATATTATAATGGAGACAGTAGATCTAGCTGGTCTGTCATAATATAATAGAGACAGTATATCTAGCTGGTCTGTCATATTATAATAGAGACAGTAGATCTAGCTGGTCTGTCATATTATAATATAGACAGTACATCTAGCTGGTCTGTCATAATAGAATAGAGACAGTAGATCTAGCTGTTCTGTCATAATATGAGACAGTAGATCTCGCTGGTCTTTCATATTATAATAGTGACAGTAGATCTAGCTGGTCTGTCATATTATAATAGAGACAGTAGATCGAGCTGATCTGTCATGTTATAATAGAAACAGTAGATCTAGCTGGTCTGTCATATTATAATAGAGACAGTAGATCTAGCTGTTCTGTCATAATAGAATAGAGACAGTAGAACTAGCTGGTCTGTCATATTATAATGGGGACAGTAGATCTAGCTGGTCTGTCATAATAGAATAGAGACAGTAGATCGAGCTGGTCTGTCATAATAGAATAGAGACAGTAGATCTAGCTGGTCTGTCATTTTAAAATAGAGACAGTACATCTAGCTGGTCTGTCATATTATAATGGAGACAGTAGATCTAGCTGGTCTTTCATATTATAATAGAGACAGTAGATCTACCTGGTCTGTCATAGAATAATAGAGACAGTAGATCTAGCTGGTCTGTCATATTATAATAGAGACAGTTGATCTAGCTGGTCTGTCATAATATAATAGAGACAGTATATCTAGCTGGTCTGTCAAATTATAATACAGACAGTAGATCTAGCTGGTCTGTCATAATATAGCAGAGACAGTAGATCTACCTGGTCTGTCATAAAATAATAGAGACAGTAGATCTAGCTGGTCTGTCATAATATAATAGAGACAGTAGACCTACCTGGTCTGTCATAATCTAACAGAGACAGTAGATCTAGCTGTTCTGTCATAATATGAGACAGTAGATCTAGCTGGTCTGTCATAATATAATAGAGACAGTAGATCTAGCTGGTCTGTCAAATTATAATAGAGGCAGTAGATCTAGCTGGTCTGTCATAATATAGCAGAGACAGTAGATCTAGCTGGTCTGTCATAAAATAATAGAGAAGGTAGATCTAGCTGGTCTGTCATAATATGATAGAGACAGTAGATCTAGCTGATCTGTCATAAAATAATAGAGACAGTAGATCGAGCTGATCTGTCATGTTATAATAGAAACAGTAGATCTAGCTGGTCTGTCATATTATAATAGAGACAGTAGATCTAGCTGTTCTGTCATAATAGAATAGAGACAGTAGAACTAGCTGGTCTGTCATATTATAATGGGGACAGTAGATCTAGCTGGTCTGTCATAATAGAATAGAGACAGTAGATCGAGCTGGTCTGTCATAATAGAATAGAGACAGTAGATCTAGCTGGTCTGTCATTTTATAATAGAGACAGTACATCTAGCTGGTCTGTCATATTATAATGGAGACAGTAGATCTAGCTGTTCTGTCATAATAGAATAGAGACAGTAGAACTAGCTGGTCTGTCATATTATAATGGGGACAGTAGATCTAGCTGGTCTGTCATAATAGAATAGAGACTGTAGATCGAGCTGGTCTGTCATATTATAATAGAGACAGTAGATGTAGCTGTTCTGTCATAATATGAGACAGTAGATCTAGCTGTTCTTTCATATTATAATAGAGACAGTAGATCTACCTGGTCTGTCATAGAATAATAGAGACAGTAGATCTAGCTGGTCTGTCATAATATGAGAGAGTAGATCTCGCTGGTCTTTCATATTATAATAGAGACAGTAGATCTTGCTGGTCTGTCATAATATAGTAGAGACAGTAGATCTAGCTGGTCTGTCATTTTATAATAGAGACAGTACATCTAGCTGGTCTGTCATAATATAATAGAGACAGTAGACCTACCTGGTCTGTCATAATCTAACAGAGACAGTAGATCTAGCTGTTCTGTCATAATATGAGACAGTAGATCTAGCTGGTCTGTCATAATATAATAGAGACAGTAGATCTAGCTGGTCTGTCAAATTATAATAGAGGCAGTAGATCTAGCTGGTCTGTCATAATATAGCAGAGACAGTAGATCTACCTGGTCTGTCATAAAATAATAGAGAAGGTAGATCTAGCTGGTCTGTCATAATATGATAGAGACAGTAGATCTAGCTGATCTGTCATAAAATAATAGAGACAGTAGATCGAGCTGATCTGTCATGTTATAATAGAAACAGTAGATCTAGCTGGTCTGTCATATTATAATGGGGACAGTAGATCTAGCTGGTCTGTCATAATAGAATAGAGACAGTAGATCGAGCTGGTCTGTCATAATAGAATAGAGACAGTAGATCTAGCTGGTCTGTCATTTTAAAATAGAGACAGTACATCTAGCTGGTCTGTCATATTATAATGGAGACAGTAGATCTAGCTGGTCTTTCATATTATAATAGAGACAGTAGATCTACCTGGTCTGTCATAGAATAATAGAGACAGTAGATCTAGCTGGTCTGTCATATTATAATAGAGACAGTTGATCTAGCTGGTCTGTCATAATATAATAGAGACAGTATATCTAGCTGGTCTGTCAAATTATAATACAGACAGTAGATCTAGCTGGTCTGTCATAATATAGCAGAGACAGTAGATCTACCTGGTCTGTCATAAAATAATAGAGACAGTAGATCTAGCTGGTCTGTCATAATATAATAGAGACAGTAGACCTACCTGGTCTGTCATAATCTAACAGAGACAGTAGATCTAGCTGTTCTGTCATAATATGAGACAGTAGATCTAGCTGGTCTGTCATAATATAATAGAGACAGTAGATCTAGCTGGTCTGTCAAATTATAATAGAGGCAGTAGATCTAGCTGGTCTGTCATAATATAGCAGAGACAGTAGATCTAGCTGGTCTGTCATAAAATAATAGAGAAGGTAGATCTAGCTGGTCTGTCATAATATGATAGAGACAGTAGATCTAGCTGATCTGTCATAAAATAATAGAGACAGTAGATCGAGCTGATCTGTCATGTTATAATAGAAACAGTAGATCTAGCTGGTCTGTCATATTATAATAGAGACAGTAGATCTAGCTGTTCTGTCATAATAGAATAGAGACAGTAGAACTAGCTGGTCTGTCATATTATAATGGGGACAGTAGATCTAGCTGGTCTGTCATAATAGAATAGAGACAGTAGATCGAGCTGGTCTGTCATAATAGAATAGAGACAGTAGATCTAGCTGGTCTGTCATTTTATAATAGAGACAGTACATCTAGCTGGTCTGTCATATTATAATGGAGACAGTAGATCTAGCTGTTCTGTCATAATAGAATAGAGACAGTAGAACTAGCTGGTCTGTCATATTATAATGGGGACAGTAGATCTAGCTGGTCTGTCATAATAGAATAGAGACTGTAGATCGAGCTGGTCTGTCATATTATAATAGAGACAGTAGATGTAGCTGTTCTGTCATAATATGAGACAGTAGATCTAGCTGTTCTTTCATATTATAATAGAGACAGTAGATCTACCTGGTCTGTCATAGAATAATAGAGACAGTAGATCTAGCTGGTCTGTCATAATATGAGAGAGTAGATCTCGCTGGTCTTTCATATTATAATAGAGACAGTAGATCTTGCTGGTCTGTCATAATATAGTAGAGACAGTAGATCTAGCTGGTCTGTCATTTTATAATAGAGACAGTACATCTAGCTGGTCTGTCATAATATAATAGAGACAGTAGACCTACCTGGTCTGTCATAATCTAACAGAGACAGTAGATCTAGCTGTTCTGTCATAATATGAGACAGTAGATCTAGCTGGTCTGTCATAATATAATAGAGACAGTAGATCTAGCTGGTCTGTCAAATTATAATAGAGGCAGTAGATCTAGCTGGTCTGTCATAATATAGCAGAGACAGTAGATCTACCTGGTCTGTCATAAAATAATAGAGAAGGTAGATCTAGCTGGTCTGTCATAATATGATAGAGACAGTAGATCTAGCTGATCTGTCATAAAATAATAGAGACAGTAGATCGAGCTGATCTGTCATGTTATAATAGAAACAGTAGATCTAGCTGGTCTGTCATATTATAATAGAGACAGTAGATCTAGCTGTTCTGTCATAATAGAATAGAGACAGTAGAACTAGCTGGTCTGTCATATTATAATGGGGACAGTAGATCTAGCTGGTCTGTCATAATAGAATAGAGACAGTAGATCGAGCTGGTCTGTCATAATAGAATAGAGACAGTAGATCTAGCTGGTCTGTCATTTTATAATAGAGACAGTACATCTAGCTGGTCTGTCATATTATAATGGAGACAGTAGATCTAGCTGTTCTGTCATAATAGAATAGAGACAGTAGAACTAGCTGGTCTGTCATATTATAATGGGGACAGTAGATCTAGCTGGTCTGTCATAATAGAATAGAGACTGTAGATCGAGCTGGTCTGTCATATTATAATAGAGACAGTAGATGTAGCTGTTCTGTCATAATATGAGACAGTAGATCTAGCTGGTCTTTCATATTATAATAGAGACAGTTGATCTAGCTGGTCTGTCATAATATAGTAGAGACAGTAGATCTAGCTGGTCTGTCATTTTATAATAGAGACAGTACATCTAGCTGGTCTGTCATAATATAATAGAGACAGTAGACCTACCTGGTCTGTCATAATCTAACAGAGACAGTAGATCTAGCTGTTCTGTCATAATATGAGACAGTAGATCTAGCTGGTCTGTCATAATATAATAGAGACAGTAGATCTAGCTGGTCTGTCAAATTATAATAGAGGCAGTAGATCTAGCTGGTCTGTCATAATATAGCAGAGACAGTAGATCTAGCTGGTCTGTCATAAAATAATAGAGACAGTAGATCTAGCTGGTCTGTCATAATATGATAGAGACAGTAGATCTAGCTGATCTGTCATAAAATAATAGAGACAGTAGATCGAGCTGATCTGTCATGTTATAATAGAAACAGTAGATCTAGCTGGTCTGTCATATTATAATAGAGACAGTAGATCTAGCTGTTCTGTCATAATAGAATAGAGACAGTAGAACTAGCTGGTCTGTCATATTATAATGGGGACCGTAGATCTAGCTGGTCTGTCATAATAGAATAGAGACAGTAGATCGAGCTGGTCTGTCATAATAGAATAGAGACAGTAGATCTAGCTGTTCTGTCATTTTATAATAGAGACAGTACATCTAGCTGGTCTGTCATATTATAATGGAGACAGTAGATCTAGCTGGTCTGTCATAATATAATAGAGACTGTAGATCGAGCTGGTCTGTCATATTATAATAGAGACAGTAGATGTAGCTGTTCTGTCATAATATGAGACAGTAGATCTAGCTGGTCTTTCATATTATAATAGAGACAGTAGATCTACCTGGTCTGTCATAGAATAATAGAGACAGTAGATCTAGCTGGTCTGTCATATTATAATAGAGACAGTTGATCTAGCTGGTCTGTCATAATATAATAGAGACAGTATATCTAGCTGGTCTGTCAAATTATAATACAGACAGTAGATCTAGCTGGTCTGTCATAATATAGCAGAGACAGTAGATCTACCTGGTCTGTCATAAAATAATAGAGACAGTAGATCTAGCTGGTCTGTCATAATATAATAGAGACAGTAGATCTAGCTGGTCTGTCATATTATAATAGAGACAGTACATCTAGCTGGTCTGTCATAATAGAATAGAGACAGTAGATCTAGCTGTTCTGTCATAATATGAGAAAGTAGATCCTAGCTGGTCTTTCATATTATAATAGAGACAGTAGATCTTGCTGGTCTGTCATAATATAGTAGAGACAGTAGATCTAGCTGGTCTATCATTTTATAATAGAGACAGTACATCTAGCTGGTCTGTCATAATATAATAGAGACAGTAGACCTACCTGGTCTGTCATAATCTAACAGAGACAGTAGATCTAGCTGTTCTGTCATAATATGAGACAGTAGATCTAGCTGGTCTGTCATAATATAATAGAGACAGTAGATCTAGCTGGTCTGTCAAATTATAATAGAGGCAGTAGATCTAGCTGGTCTGTCATAATATAGCAGAGACAGTAGATCTACCTGGTCTGTCATAAAATAATAGAGACAGTAGATCTAGCTGGTCTGTCATAATATGATAGAGACAGTAGATCTAGCTGATCTGTCATAAAATAATAGAGACAGTAGATCGAGCTGATCTGTCATGTTATAATAGAAACAGTAGATCTAGCTGGTCTGTCATATTATAATAGAGACAGTAGATTTAGCTGTTCTGTCATAATAGAATAGAGACAGTAGAACTAGCTGGTCTGTCATATTATAATGGGGACAGTAGATCTAGCTGGTCTGTCATAATAGAATAGAGATAGTAGATCGAGCTGGTCTGTCATAATAGAATAGAGACAGTACATCTAGCTGGTCTGTCATTTTATAATAGAGACAGTACATCTAGCTGGTCTGTCATATTATAATGGAGACAGTAGATCTAGCTGGTCTGTCATAATATAATAGAGACTGTAGATCGAGCTGGTCTGTCATATTATAATAGAGACAGTAGATGTAGCTGTTCTGTCATAATATGAGACAGTAGATCTAGCTGGTCTTTCATATTATAATAGAGACAGTAGATCTACCTGGTCTGTCATAGAATAATAGAGACAGTAGATCTAGCTGGTCTGTCATATTATAATAGAGACAGTTGATCTAGCTGGTCTGTCATAATATAATAGAGACAGTATATCTCGCTGGTCTGTCAAATTATAATACAGACAGTAGATCTAGCTGGTCTGTCATAATATAGCAGAGACAGTAGATCTACCTGGTCTGTCATAAAATAATAGAGACAGTAGATCGAGCTGGTCTGTCATAATAGATATACTAGCTGGTCTGTCATAATATAATAGAGACTGTATATCTAGCTGGTCTGTCAAATTATAATAGAGACAGTATATCTAGCTGGTCTGTCATAATATAGCACAGACAGTAGATCTACCTGGTCTGTCATAAAATAATAGAGACAGTAGATCGAGCTGGTCTCTCATAATATGATAGCGACAGTAGATCTAGCTGGTCTGTCATAAAATAATAGAGACAGAAGATCGAGCTGTTCTTTCATGTTATAATAGAAACAGTAGATCTACCTGGTTTGTCATAATATAATAGAGACAGTAATAATAATATAATAATATATGCCATTTAGCTGACGCTTTTATCCAAAGCGACTTACAGTCATGTGTGCATACATTCTACGTATGGGTGGTCCCGGGAATCAAACCCACTACCCGGGCGTTACAAGCGCCATGCTCTACCAACTGAGCCACAGAAGGACCACGTAGATCTAGCTGGTCTGTCATGTTATAATAGAGACAGTAGATCTAGCTGTTCTGTCATAATATGAGACAGTATATCTAATTGGTCTGTCATATTATAATAGAGACAGTAGATCTAGCTGGTCTGTCATATTATAATGGGGACAGTAGATCTAGCTGGTCTGTCATAATAGAATAGAGACAGTATATCTAGCTGGTCTATCATGTTATAATGGAGAGAGTAGATCTAGCTGGTCTGTCATAATATAATAGAGACTGTAGATCTAGCTGGTCTGTCATATTATAATGGGGACAGTAGATCTAGCTGGTCTGTCATAATAGAATAGAGACAGTAGATCTAGCTGGTCTATCATGTTATAATGGAGAGAGTAGATCTAGCTCGTCTGTCATAATATAATAGAGACTGTAGATCTAGCTGGTCTGTCATATTATAATAGATACAGTAGGTCTAGCTGGTCTGTCATAATATAATAGAGACAGTATATCTGGCTGGTCTGTCATATTATAATGGAGACAGTAGATCTAGCTGTTCTGTCATAATATGAGACAGTTGATTGAGCTGGTCTTTCATATTATAATAGAGACAGTAGATCTAGCTGTTCTGTCATATTATAATAGATACAGTAGGTCTAGCTGGTCTGTCATAATATAATAGAGACAGTATATCTAGCTGGTCTGTCATATTATAATGGAGACAGTAGATCTAGCTGTTCTGTCATAATATGAGACAGTTGATCGAGTTGGTCTTTCATGTTATAATAGAAACAGTAGATCTCGCTGGTCTGTCATATTATAATAGAGACAGTAGACCTACCTGGTCTGTCATAATCTAACAGAGACAGTAGATCTAGCTGTTCTGTCATAATATGAGACAGTAGATCTAGCTGGTCTGTCATAATATAATAGAGACAGTAGATCTAGCTGGTCTGTCAAATTATAACAGAGGCAGTAGATCTAGCTGGTCTGTCATAATATAGCAGAGACAGTAGATCTACCTGGTCTGTCATAAAATAATAGAGACAGTAGATCTAGCTGGTCTGTCATAATATGATAGAGACAGTAGATCTAGCTGATCTGTCATAAAATAATAGAGACAGTAGATCGAGCTGATCTGTCATGTTATAATAGAAACAGTAGATCTAGCTGGTCTGTCATATTATAATAGAGACAGTAGATCTAGCTGTTCTGTCATAATAGAATAGAGACAGTAGAACTAGCTGGTCTGTCATATTATAATGGGGACAGTAGATCTAGCTGGTCTGTCATAATAGAATAGAGACAGTAGATCGAGCTGGTCTGTCATAATAGAATAGAGACAGTAGATCTAGCTGTTCTGTCATTTTATAATAGAGACAGTACATCTAGCTGGTCTGTCATATTATAATGGAGACAGTAGATCTAGCTGGTCTGTCATAATATAATAGAGACTGTAGATCGAGCTGGTCTGTCATATTATAATAGAGACAGTAGATGTAGCTGTTCTGTCATAATATGAGACAGTAGATCTAGCTGGTCTTTCATATTATAATAGAGACAGTAGATCTACCTGGTCTGTCATAGAATAATAGAGACAGTAGATCTAGCTGGTCTGTCATATTATAATAGAGACAGTTGATCTAGCTGGTCTGTCATAATATAATAGAGACAGTATATCTAGCTGGTCTGTCAAATTATAATACAGACAGTAGATCTAGCTGGTCTGTCATAATATAGCAGAGACAGTAGATCTACCTGGTCTGTCATAAAATAATAGAGACAGTAGTTCTAGCTGGTCTGTCATAATATAATAGAGACAGTAGATCTAGCTGGTCTGTCATATTATAATAGAGACAGTACATCTAGCTGGTCTGTCATAATAGAATAGCGACAGTAGATCTAGCTGGTCTGTCATAAAATAATAGAGACAGAAGATCGAGCTGTTCTTTCATGTTATAATAGAAACAGTAGATCTACCTGGTTTGTCATAATATAATAGAGACAGTAGATCTAGCTGGTCTGTCATGTTATAATAGAGACAGTAGATCTAGCTGTTCTGTCATAATATGAGACAGTATATCTAATTGGTCTGTCATATTATAATAGAGACAGTAGATCTAGCTGGTCTGTCATATTATAATGGGGACAGTAGATCTAGCTGGTCTGTCATAATAGAATAGAGACAGTATATCTAGCGGGTCTATCATGTTATAATGGAGAGAGTAGATCTAGCTGGTCTGTCATAATATAATAGAGACTGTAGATCTAGCTGGTCTGTCATATTATAATGGGGACAGTAGATCTAGCTGGTCTGTCATAATAGAATAGAGACAGTAGATCTAGCTGGTCTATCATGTTATAATGGAGAGAGTAGATCTAGCTGGTCTGTCATAATATAATAGAGACTGTAGATCTAGCTGGTCTGTCATATTATAATAGATACAGTAGGTCTAGCTGGTCTGTCATAATATAATAGAGACAGTATATCTGGCTGGTCTGTCATATTATAATGGAGACAGTAGATCTAGCTGTTCTGTCATAATATGAGACAGTTGATCGAGTTGGTCTTTCATGTTATAATAGAAACAGTAGATCTCGCTGGTCTGTCATATTATAATAGAGACAGTAGATCTAGCTGGTCTGTCATAATAGAATAGAGACAGTCGATCTAGCTGTTCTGTCATAATATGAGACAGTAGATCTAGCTGTTCTGTCATAATATGAGACAGTAGATCTAGCTGGTCTTTCATATTATAATAGAGACAGTAGATCAAGCTGGCCTGTCATTTTATAATATAGACAGTAGATCGAGCTGGTCTGTCATATTATAATAGAGACAGTAGATCTAGCTGGTCTGTCATAATAGAATAGAGACAGTAGATCTAGCTGGTCTGTCATATTATAATAGAGACAGTAGATCTAGCTGGTCTGTCATATTATAATAGAGACAGTAGATCTAGCTGATGTGTCATAAAATAATAGAGACAGTAGATCGAGCTGGTCTTTCATGTTAGAATAGAAACAGTAGATCAAGCTGCTCTGTCATAATATGAGACAGTAGATCTAGCTGGTCTTTCATATTATATTAGAGACAGTAGATCTAGCTGGTCTGTCATATTATAATGGAGACAGGAGATCTAGCTGGTCTGTCACAATATAATAGAGACAGTAGATCTAGCTGGTCTGTCATAATAGAATAGAGACAGTAGATCTAGCTGGTCTGTCACATTATAATAGAGACAGTAGATCTAGCTGGTCTGTCATATTATAATACAGACAGTTGATCTAGCTGGTCTGTCATATTATAATAGAGACAGTAGATCTAGCTGGTCTGTCATAATATAATCGAGACAGTATATCTAGCTGGTCTATCATATTATAATGGAGACAGTAGATCTAGCTGGTCTGTCATAATATAATAGAGACTGTAGATCTAGCTGGTCTATCATATTATAATGGAGACAGTAGATCTAGCTGGTCTGTCATAATATAATAGAGACTGTAGATCTAGCTGGTCTGTCATATTATAATAGAGACAGTAGATGTCGCTGGTCTGTCATAATATAATAGAGACAGTAGATCTAGCTGGTCTGTCATATTACAATGGAGACAGTAGATCTAGCTGGTCTGTCATATTATAATAGAGACAGTAGATCTAGCTGGTCTGTCATATTATAATAGAGACAGTACATCTAGCTGGTCTGTCATAATAGAATAGAGACAGTAGATCTGGCTGTTCTGTCATAATATGAGACAGTAGATCTCGCTGGTCTTTCATATTATAATAGAGACAGTAGATCTTGCTGGTCTGTCATAATATAGTAGAGACAGTAGATCTAGCTGGTCTGTCATTTTATAATAGAGACAGTACATCTAGCTGGTCTGTCATAATATAATAGAGACAGTAGACCTACCTGGTCTGTCATAATCTAATAGAGACAGTAGATCTAGCTGTTCTGTCATAATATGAGACAGTAGATCTAGCTGGTCTGTCGTAATATAATAGAGACAGTAGATCTAGCTGGTCTGTTTTTTTACACTTCCGGGTTGGAGCGAGCGGTCGCATCGCACTTCGCTCCGCAGGTTGTATAACTTTTTCATTACATTTCATTATAGTACAACGGTTGATTTGTCTAATCTTAGCAATTTCTTCTTAGCTAGCAACATAGCCGTCCTTGTATCAGAGATAATTGCATAATTATCGTATTTCGTCGCCCTAACGTAGCCTTCACTGCTATTCGCCCAGCAGCTAGCATACGCTAGCAAACGCTAGCAAACGCCCACAGATTAGCATCACTGTAGTGCTATTCACTCAACTGAACGACTTGATTAGTTTAGTGTTAGCTAGCTACATAGCTGTCTTTGTTTCCAAGATAATTTTCTAGTTAGAGTGTGTAGTCTTGGAGTGATTATCTTAATTTACCGAGGTTCGCTAGCCAGCTATTTGTCGTCCTTAACGTAGGAGACTCTGCTAGCTAGCCAACAGCTAACAGCTAACAGCTAGCCAACGTCTACTGAATAGTATTCAACAACCCGGTCGCATTCACAGGTAGTATCACATTTTCATTTCATTTCATTACAGTACAACGGTTTGATTTGTTTGATCGTAGCTAGCTACATAGCTAGCTACATAGCCGTCCTTGTATCAAAGATAATTGTGTAGTCTAGAGCGATTTTCTAGGTTAGCTAGCCAGCTATTGTCGTTCTTTTAACGCAACGTAACGTAAACAACACTGCTAGCTAGCCAGCTAGCCCCCGAATAGTAGCACTGTAGAAACTATTACACTCAACGGAACGACTTGATTAGTGTAGTGTCAACAACGCAGCTACTGCCAGCTAGCCTACTTCAGCAGTACTGTATCATTTTAATCATTTTAGTCAATAAGATTCTTGCTACGTAAGCTTAACTTTCTGAACATTCGAGACGTGTAGTCCACTTGTCATTCCAATCTCCTTGCATTAGCGTAGCCTCTTCTGTAGCCTGTCAACTATGTGTCTGTCTATCCCTGTTCTCTCCTCTCTGCACAGACCATACAAACGCTCCACACCGCGTGGCCGCGGCCACCCTAATCTGGTGGTCCCAGCGCGTACGACCCACGTGGAGTTCCAGGTCTCCGGTAGCCTCTGGAACTGCCGATCTGCGGCCAACAAGGCAGAGTTCATCTCAGCCTATGCCTCCCTCCAGTCCCTCGACTTCTTGGCACTGACGGAAACATGGATCACCACAGATAACACTGCTACTCCTACTGCTCTCTCCTCGTCCGCCCACGTGTTCTCGCACACCCCGAGAGCTTCTGGTCAGCGGGGTGGTGGCACCGGGATCCTCATCTCTCCCAAGTGGTCTTTCTCTCTTCTCCCCTTACCCATCTGTCTATCGCCTCCTTTGAATTCCATGCTGTCACAGTTACCAGCCCTTTCAAGCTTAACATCCTTATCATTTATCGCCCTCCAGGTTCCCTTGGAGAGTTCATCAATGAGCTTGATGCCTTGATAAGCTCCTTTCCTGAGGACGGCTCACCTCTCACAGTTCTGGGCGACTTTAACCTCCCCACGTCTACCTTTGACTCATTCCTCTCTGCCTCCTTCTTTCCACTCCTCTCCTCTTTTGACCTCACCCTCTCACCTTCCCCCTACTCACAAGGCAGGCAATACGCTTGACCTCATCTTTACTAGATGCTGTTCTTCCACTAACCTCATTGCAACTCCCCTCCAAGTCTCCGACCACTACCTTGTATCCTTTTCCCTCTCGCTCTCATCCAACACTTCCCACGCTGCCCCTACTCGGATGGTATCGCGCCGTCCCAACCTTCGCTCTCTCTCCCCCGCTACTCTCTCCTCTTCCATCCTATCATCTCTTCCCTCTGCTCAAACCTTCTCCAACCTATCTCCTGATTCTGCCTCCTCAACCCTCCTCTCCTCCCTTTCTGCATCCTTTGACTCTCTATGTCCCCTATCCTCCAGGCCGGCTCGGTCCTCCCTCCCGCTCCGTGGCTCGACGACTCATTGCGAGCTCACAGAACAGGGCTCCGGGCAGCCGAGCGGAAATGGACGAAAACTCGCCTCCCTGCGGACCTGGCATCCTTTCACTCCCTCCTTTCTACATTTTCCTCCTCTGTCTCTGCTGCTAAAGCCACTTTCTACCATTCTAAATTCCAAGCATCTGCCTCTAACCCTAGGAAGCTCTTTGCCACCTTCTCCTCCCTCCTGAATCCCCCCTCCTCCCTCTCTGCAGATGACTTCGTCAACCATTTTGAAATGAAGGTCGACGACATCCGATCCTCGTTTGCTAAGTCTAACGACACCGCTGGTTCTGCTCACACTGCCCTACCCTATGCTCTGACCTCTTTCTCCCCTCTCTCTCCAGATGAAATCTCGCGTCTTGTGACGGCCGGCCGCCCAACAACCTGCCCGCTTGACCCTATCCCCTCCTCTCTTCTCCAGACCATTTCCGGAGACCTTCTCCCTTACCTCACCTCGCTCATCAACTCATCCCTGACCGCTGGCTACGTCCCTTCCGTCTTCAAGAGAGCGAGAGTTGCACCCTTCTGAAAAAAACCTACACTCGATCCCTCCGACGTCAACAACTACAGACCAGTATCCCTTCTCTCTTTTCTCTCCAAAACTCTTGAGCGTGCCGTCCTTGGCCAGCTCTACCGCTATCTCTCTCAGAATGACCTTCTTGATCCAAATCAGTCAGGTTTCAAGACTAGTCATTCAACTGAGACTGCTCTTCTCTGTATCACGGAGGCGCTCCGCACTGCTAAAGCTAACTCTCTCTCCTCTGCTCTCATCCTTCTAGACCTATCGGCTGCCTTCGATACTGTGAACCATCAGATCCTCCTCTCCACCCTCTCCGAGTTGGGCATCTCCGGCGCGGCCCACGCTTGGATTGCGTCCTACCTGACAGGTCGCTCCTACCAGGTGGCGTGGCGAGAATCTGTCTCCTCACCACGCGCTCTCACCACTGGTGTCCCCCAGGGCTCTGTTCTAGGCCCTCTCTTATTCTCGCTATACACCAAGTCACTTGGCTCTGTCATAACCTCACATGGTCTCTCCTATCATTGCTATGCAGACGACACACAATTAATCTTCTCCTTTCCCCCTTCTGATGACCAGGTGGCGAATCGCATCTCTGCATGTCTGGCAGACATATCAGTGTGGATGACGGATCACCACCTCAAGCTGAACCTCGGCAAGACGGAGCTGCTCTTCCTCCCGGGGAAGGACTGCCCGTTCCATGATCTCGCCATCACGGTTGACAACTCCATTGTGTCCTCCTCCCAGAGCGCTAAGAACCTTGGCGTGATCCTGGACAACACCCTGTCGTTCTCAACTAACATCAAGGCGGTGTCCTGTTCCTGTAGGTTCATGCTCTACAACATCCGCAGAGTACGACCCTGCCTCACACAGGAAGCGGCGCAGGTCCTAATCCAGGCACTTGTCATCTCCCGTCTGGACTACTGCAACTCGCTGTTGGCTGGGCTCCCTGCCTGTGCCATTAAACCCCTACAACTCATCCAGAACGCTGCAGCCCGTCTGGTGTTCAACCTTCCCAAGTTCTCTCACGTCACCCCGCTCCTCCGCTCTCTCCACTGGCTTCCAGTTGAAGCTCGCATCCGCTACAAGACCATGGTGCTTGCCTACGGAGCTGTGAGGGGAACGGCACCTCAGTACCTCCAGGCTCTGATCAGGCCCTACACCCAAACAAGGGCACTGCGTTCATCCACCTCTGGCCTGCTCGCCTCCCTACCACTGAGGAAGTACAGTTCCCGCTCAGCCCAGTCAAAACTGTTCGCTGCTCTGGCCCCCCAATGGTGGAACAAACTCCCTCACGACGCCAGGACAGAGGAGTCAATCACCACCTTCCAGAGACACCTGAAACCCCACCTCTTTAAGGAATACCTAGGATAGGATAAGTAATCCTTCTCACCCCCCCTTTAAGATTTAGATGCACTATTGTAAAGTGACTATTCTACTGGATGCCACAAGGTGAATGCACCAATTTGTAAGTCGCTCTGGATAAGAGCGTCTGCTAAATGACTTAAATGTAAATGTAAATGTAATACACATGGATATAGTAATGTAGATATGTGGTAGTGGGGGTGGGTATCATTTGTGGAACGTTCCAACAGTAATCTGTTCCAAAAACTTTGTGAATTACAAGGTTGCCAACAAACAATGCATACAAAGTAGCATGATCAATTCACATAGCTAACTAGCTGCCGAATAGCCATCAACTCACCATGTATCGTATTCTTAATGTTTGTCCATAGGCTACCAGAGTGAGGACGGCCATTTTTCAGAATAAACGTGGTGAGTGGAAAAAACTTGATGAAATAGTCCACCCTGGTAGTGGTGGAGGAGGGGCCTGAGGGCACACAGTGTGTTGTAGATATGTGGTAGTGGTGGAGGAGGGGCCTGAGGGCACACCGTGTGTTGTAGATATGTGGTAGTGGTGGAGGAGGGGCCTGAGGGCACACAGTGTGTTGTAGATATGTGGTAGTGGTGGAGGAGGGGCCTGAGGGCACACCGTGTGTTGTAGATATGTGGTAGTGGTGGAGGAGGGGCCTGAGGGCACACAGTGTGTTGTAGATATGTGGTAGTGGTGGAGGAGGGGCCTGAGGGCACACAGTGTGTTGTAGATATGTGGTAGTGGTGGAGGAGGGGCCTGAGGGCACACAGTGTGTTGTAGATATGTGGTAGTGGTGGAGGAGGGGCCTGAGGGCACACCGTGTGTTGTAGATATGTGGTAGTGGTGGAGGAGGGGCCTGAGGGCACACAGTGTGTTGTAGATATGTGGTAGGGATGGAGGAGGGGCCTGAGGGCACACAGTGTGTTGTAGATATGTGGTAGTGGTGGAGGAGGGGCCTGAGGGCACACCGTGTGTTGTAGATATGTGGTAGTGGTGGAGTAGGGGCCTGAGGGCACACAGTGAGTTGTAGATATGTGGTGGAGGAGGGGCCTGAGGGCACACAGTGTGTTGTAGATATGTGGTAGTGGTGGAGGAGGGGCCTGAGGGCACACCGTGTGTTGTAGATATGTGGTAGTGGTGGAGGAGGGGCCTGAGGGCACACAGTGTGTTGTAGATATGTGGTAGTGGTGGAGGAGGGGCCTGAGGGCACACCGTGTGTTGTAGATATGTGGTAGTGGTGGAGGAGGGGCCTGAGGGCACACCGTGTGTTGTAGATATGTGGTAGTGGTGGAGGAGGGGCCTGAGGGCACACAGTGTGTTGTAGATATGTGGTAGTGGTGGAGGAGGGGCCTGAGGGCACACCGTGTGTTGTAGATATGTGGTAGTGGTGGAGGAGGGGCCTGAGGGCACACAGTGTGTTGTAGATATGTGGTAGTGGTGGAGGAGGGGCCTGAGGACACACAGTGTGTTGTAGATATGTGGTAGTGGTGGAGGAGGGGCCTGAGGGCACACCGTGTGTTGTAGATATGTGGTAGTGGTGGCGGAGGGGCCTGAGGGCACACCGTGTGTTGTGAAATCTGTGAATGTACTGTACTGTTTAAAAATGGTATAAACTGCCGTACTTTTGCTGGACCCCGAGAAGAGTAGTGGGGATCCATAATAAATACAAAAATACAAATCTATTAAATGTACAGGCTACAATGTGGGTGTATCATGCATGGTAATAACTACATGTACATGTCCGGTTCCGGTTGGAGCGAGCGGTCGCATTCGCACTTCGCTCTGCAGGTTGTATAACTTTTTATAACTTTTTCATTACATTTCATTATAGTACAACGGTTGATTTGTCTAATCTTAGCAATTCTTCTTAGCTAGCTACATAGCCGTCCTTGTATCAGAGATAATTGCATAATTATCGTATTTCGTCGCCCTAACGTAGCCTTCACTGCTATTCGCCCAGGAGCTAGCTAACGCACACAGATTAGCATCACTGTAGTGCTATTCACTCAACTGTACGACTTGATTAGTTCAGTGTTAGCTAGCTACATAGCTGTCTTTGTTTCCAAGATAATTGTGTAGTTTAGTGTGTGTAGCCTTGGAGTGATTATCTTAATTCACTGAGGTTCGCTAGCCAGCTATTTGTCGTCCTTAACGTAGGAGACTCTGCTAGCTAGCCAACAGCTAACTGCTAACAGCTAGCCAACGTCTGCTGTTTTGAATTCAACAACCCGGTCAGGTGGTTTCACATTTTCGTTTCGTTTCATTGCAGTGCAGCGGTTTGATTTGTTTGATCGTGGCTAGCTGCATAGCCGTCTTTGTTTCAAAGATAATTGTGTAGTCTAGACCGATTCCCTAGGTTAGCTAGCCAGCTATTGTCGTTCTTTTAACTCAACGTAACGTAAACAACACTGCTAGCTAGCCAGCTAGCCCCGAATAGCAGCACTGTAGAATTATTACACTCAACGGAACGACTTGATTAGTGTAGTGTCAACAACGCAGCTACTGCCAGCTAGCCTACTTCAGCAGTACTGTATCATTTTAATCATTTTAGTCAATAAGATTCTTGCTACGTAAGCTTAACTTTCTGAACATTCGAGACGTGTAGTCCGCTTGTCATTCCAATTTCCTTGCATTAGCGTAGCCTTTTCTGTAGCCTGTCAACTATGTGTCTGTCTATCCCTGTTCTCTCCTCTCTGCACAGACCATACAAACGCTCCACACCGCGTGGCCGCGACCACCCTAACCTGGTGGTCCCAGCGCGTACGACCCACGTGGAGTTCCAGGTCTCTGGTAGCCTCTGGAACTGCCAATCTGCGGCCAACAAGGCAGAGTTCATCTCAGCCTATGCCTCCCTCCAGTCCCTTGACTTCTTGGCACTGACGGAAACATGGATCACCACAGATAACACTGCTACTCCTACTGCTCTCTCCTCGTCCGCCCACGTGTTCTCGCACACCCCGAGAGCTTCTGGTCAGCGGGGTGGTGGCACCGGGATCCTCATCTCTCCCAAGTGGTCTTTCTCTCTTTCTCCCCTTACCCATCTGTCTATTGCCTCCTTTGAATTCCATGCTGTCACAGTTACCAGCCCTTTCAAGCTTAACATCCTTATCATTTATCGCCCTCCAGGTTCCTCGGAGAGTTCATCAATGAGCTTGATGCCTTGATAAGCTCCTTTCCTGAGGACGGCTCACCTCTCACAGTTCTGGGCGACTTTAACCTCCCCACGTCTACCTTTGACTCATTCCTCTCTGCCTCCTTCTTTCCACTCCTCTCCTCTTTTGACCTCACCCTCTCACCCTCCCCCTACTCACAAGGCAGGCAATACGCTTGACCTCATCTTTACTAGATGCTGTTCTTCCACTAACCTCATTGCAACTCCCCTCCAAGTCTCCGACCACTACCTTGTATCCTTTTCCCTCTCGCTCTCATCCAACACTTCCCACACTGCCCCTACTCGGATGGTATCGCGCCGTCCCAATCTTCGCTCTCTCTCCCCCGCTACTCTCTCCTCTTCCATCCTATCTTCTCTTCCCTCTGCTCAAACTTTCTCCAACCTATCTCCTGATTCTGCCTCCTCAACCCTCCTCTCCTCCCTTACTGCATCCTTTGACTCCCTATGTCCCCTATCCTCCAGGCCGGCTCGGTCCTCCCCTCCCCGCTCCGTGGCTCGACGACTCATTGCGAGCTCACAGAACAGGGCTCCGGGCAGCCGAGCGGAAATGGAGGAAAACTCGCCTCCCTGCGGACCTGGCATCCTTTCACTCCCTCCTCTCTACATTTTCCTCCTCTGTCTCTGCTGCTAAAGCCACTTTCTACCATTCTAAATTCCAAGCATCTGCCTCTAACCCTAGGAAGCTCTTTGCCACCTTCTCCTCCCTCCTGAATCCTCCCCCCTCCCTCCTCCCTCTCTGCAGATGACTTCGTCAACCATTTTGAAAAGAAGGTCGATGACATCCGATCCTCGTTTGCTAAGTCAAACGACACCGCTGGTTCTGCTCACACTGCCCTACCCTATGCTCTGACCTCTTTCTCCCCTCTCTCTCCAGATGAAATCTCGCGTCTTGTGACGGCCGGCCGCCCAACAACCTGCCCGCTTGACCCTATCCCCTCCTCTCTTCTCCAGACCATTTCCGGAGACCTTCTCCCTTACCTCACCTCGCTCATCAACTCATCCCTGACCGCTGGCTACGTCCCTCCCGTCTTCAAGAGAGCGAGAGTTGCACCCCTTCTGAAAAAACCTACACTCGATCCCTCCGATGTCAACAACTACAGACCAGTATCCCTTCTCTCTTTTCTCTCCAAAACTCTTGAGCGTGCCGTCCTTGGCCAGCTCTACCGCTATCTCTCTCAGAATGACCTTCTTGATCCAAATCAGTCAGGTTTCAAGACTAGTCATTCAACTGAGACTGCTCTTCTCTGTATCACGGAGGCGCTCCGCACTGCTAAAGCTAACTCTCTCCTCTGCTCTCATCCTTCTAGACCTATCGGCTGCCTTCGATACTGTGAACCATCAGATCCTCCTCTCCACCCTCTCCGAGTTGGGCATCTCCGGCGCGGCCCACGCTTGGATTGCGTCCTACCTGACAGGTCGCTCCTACCAGGTGGCGTGGCGAGAATCTGTCTCCTCACCACGCGCTCTCACCACTGGTGTCCCCCAGGGCTCTGTTCTAGGCCCTCTCTTATTCTCGCTATACACCAAGTCACTTGGCTCTGTCATAACCTCACATGGTCTCTCCTATCATTGCTATGCAGACGACACACAATTAATCTTCTCCTTTCCCCTTCTGATGACCAGGTGGCGAATCGCATCTCTGCATGTCTGGCAGACATATCAGTGTGGATGACGGATCACCACCTCAAGCTGAACCTCAGCAAGACGGAGCTCCTCTTCCTCCCGGGGAAGGACTGCCCGTTCCATGATCTCGCCATCACGGTTGACAACTCCATTGTGTCCTCCTCCCAGAGCGCTAAGAACCTTGGCGTGATCCTGGACAACACCCTGACGTTCTCAACTAACATCAAGGCGGTGTCCCGTTCCTGTAGGTTCATGCTCTACAACATCCGCAGAGTACGACCCTGCCTCACACAGGAAGCGGCGCAGGTCCTAATCCAGGCACTTGTCATCTCCCGTCTTGATTACTGCAACTCGCTGTTGGCTGGGCTCCCTGCCTGTGCCATTAAACCCCTACAACTCATCCAGAACGCCGCAGCCCGTCTGGTGTTCAACCTTCCCAAGTTCTCTCACGTCACCCCGCTCCTCCGCTCTCTCCACTGGCTTCCAGTTGAAGCTCGCATCCGCTACAAGACCATGGTGCTCGCCTACGGAGCTGTGAGGGGAACGGCACCTCAGTACCTCCAGGCTCTGATCAGGCCCTACACCCAAACAAGGGCACTGCGTTCATCCACCTCTGGCCTGCTCGCCTCCCTACCACTGAGGAAGTACAGTTCCCGCTCAGCCCAGTCAAAACTGTTCGCTGCTCTGGCCCCCAATGGTGGAACAAACTCCCTCACGACGCCAGGACAGCGGAGTCAATCACCACCTTCCGGAGACACCTGAAACCCCACCTCTTCAAGGAATACCTAGGATAGGGTAAGTAAGGGTAAGTAATCCTTCTCACCCCCCTTCTCCCCCCCAACAAGATTTAGATGCAAGTGGCTGTTCCACTGGTTGTCATAAGGTGTATGCACCAATTTGTAAGTCGCTCTGGATAAGAGCGTCTGCTAAATGACTTAAATGTAAATGTAATGTAAATGAAGTCGGAAGTTTACATACACTTAGGTTGGAGTCATTAAAACTCCTTTTTCAACCACTCCACAAATTTCTTGTAAACAAACTATAGTTTTGGCAAGTCTTTTAGGGCATCTACTTTGTGCAGACAGAAGTAATTTTTCCAACAATTGTTTACAGACAGACTATTTCACTTATAATTCACTGTATCACAATTCCAGTGGGTCAGAGGTTTACATACACTAAGGTGACTGTCCCTTACACAGCTTGGAAAATTCCAGAAAATGATGGCATGGCTTTCGAAGCTTCTGATAGGCTAATTGACATCATTTGAGTCAATTGGAGGTGTACCTGTGGATGTATTTCAAGGCCTACCTTCAAACTCACTAACTCTTTGCTTGATATCCATGGGAAAATCAAAAGAAATCAGCCAAGACCTCAGAATTTTTTTTGTAGATCTCCACAAGTCTGGTTCATCCTTGGGAGCTATTTCCAAATGCCTGAAGGTACCATGTTCATCTGTACCAACAATAGTACGCAAGTATAAACACCATGGGACCACGCAGCCGTCATACCGCTCAGGAAGGAGACGCGTTCTGTCTCCTAGAGATGAACGTACTTTGGAGCAAAAAGTGCAAATCAATCCCAAAACAACAGCAAAGGACCTTGTGAAGTTGCTGGAGGAAACAGGTACAAAAGAATCTATAGCCACATTAAAACAAGTCCTATATCGACATAACCTGAAAGGCCGCTCAACAAGGAAGAAACCACTGCTCTCAAACCGCCATTAAAAAAATCCAGACTACGGTTTGCAACGGCACATGGGGACAAAGATCGTACTTTTTGGAGAAATGTCCTCTGGTCTGATGAAACAAAAGTAGAACTGTTTGGCCATAATGACCATCGTTGTGTTTGGAGGGAAAAGGGGAAGGATTGCAAGCTGAAGAACACCATCCCAACCCTGAAGCACGGGGTGGCAGCATCATGTTGTGGGGGTGCTTTGCTGCAGGAGGCCTGGTGCACTTCACAAAATAGATGGCTTCATGAGGAAGGGAAATTATGTGGATATATTGAAGCAACATCTCAAGACATCAGTCAGGAAGTTAAAGCTTGGTTGCAAATGGGTCTTCCAAATGGATAATGACCCCAAGCATACTTCCAATGTTGTGTCAAAATGACTTAAGGACAACAAAGTCAAGGTATTTGAGTGGCCATCACAAAGCCCTGACCTCAATCCTATAGAAAATGTGTGGGAAGAAATGAAAAAGCATGTGCGAGCAAGGAGGTCTACAAACCTGACTCAGTTACACCAGCTCTGTCAGGAGGAATGGGACAAATTTCATCCAACTTATTGTGGGAAGCTTGTGGAAGGCTACCCGAAATGTTTGACCCAAGTTAAACCATTTAAAGGCAATGCTACCAAATACTAATTGAATGTATGTAAACTTCTGACCCGCTGGGAATGTGATGAAAGAAATAAAAGCTGAAATAAATCATTCTCTCTACTATTATTCTGACATTTCATATTCTTAAAATTAAGTGGTGATCCTAACTGACCTAAGACAGGGAATTATTTTACATTTACAATTTTTACACGGATTAAATGTCAGGAATGATGAAAAACTGAGTTTAAATGTATTTGGCTAAGGTGTATGTAAACTTCCGACTTCAAATGTATATACAACTTGCATCCTTGGCACAACATGATATTATATTCTACTCAATCAATAGGCTTCATTAATGTCATTCAGACTGTTTTGAAGTTGATACAACTGGCTATGATAGCTGAGGTTCATTGCTAAGTTCTGAACAAATATGTATACCAAATGTGTCACGTTCTGACCTTAGTTTCTTTGTTTTGCCTTTTGTTTTAGTATGGTCAGGGCGTGAGTTGGGTGGGTTGTCTATGTTAGTTTGTCTATGATTTTCTATTTCTGTGTTTGGCCTGGTATGGTTCTCAGTCAGAGGCAGCTGTCTATCGTTGTCCCTGATTGAGAACCATATTTAGGGAGCCTGTTTTCCATTGTGTTTGGCCTGGTATGGTTCTCAGTCAGAGGCAGCTGTCTATCGTTGTCCCTGATTGAGAACCATATTCAGGGAGCCTGTTTTCCATTGTGTTTGGCCTGGTATGGTTCTCAGTCAGAGGCAGCTGTCTATCGTTGTCCCTGATTGAGAACCATATTTAGGGAGCCTGTTTTCCATTGTGTTTGGCCTGGTATGGTTCTCAGTCAGAGGCAGCTGTCTATCGTTGTCCCTGATTGAGAACCATATTTAGGGAGCCTGTTTTCCATTGTGTTTTGTGGGTGGTTATTTTCTGTCTTTGTGTATTTTGCCAGACGGGACTGTTTCGGTTTATTCACGTTTATTGTTTTGTTCCAGTGTTCTGTTCAGTTTGATTCATTAAATATTACATCATGAACACTTACCACGCTGCAAATTGGTCCTCCGATCCTTCTCGCTACTCCTCCTCAGAAGAGGAGGACAAGATCCGTTACAAAACGTTGGCTATGCCGGATTAAGAGATTTCTCCGTAATTAATATTACCTGATTAATCAGGTAATCATGTAAATGTAATTAACTAGAGAGTCGGGGCACCACGAAATAATATTTATAGAGCTGTTATCTTCCGAATAAACTCTTAAAGACCTAGTAATATTTTACATCAATAGCAATCAATATTAATCATCACCTTAATTCAGTCTTAAACCCAATTCTTGGTTATCTTCACGAACCCTGGCAAACAAGTTGAATCAGCAATACACAATTGGGTTTAATTATTTATTTACTAAATACCCAACTAATCACACAGAATTACATATACAAAAATGAATCATACCTTGATTACAAATTACGTCATAAAGGAAAACGTCCCTAGTGGACGGAACAGATATGACAGCTGGTTACACAAAAGAAAAGGGGGCTGGGTTTGAGTGAAAGACTGAGGGACAAAGGGAGAAGCTGTGCTATCGTAAATTCTGTATCTTATGCATTCTAAATTACCGCCCATTTGGAAAAGGAAAATGCAATTAATATTCACTTTGAGCTGCGCTTCGGTAGGTTGGTGGTGGATGGAAGGCCGTGTTGCCAAACCGAGTCCTTTGTCCTTTGAAGAATGTCTCTGGTGGTCAGTTGGATACGTTGTAGTAACGTCATTGTGTGGTAGATGGGATACTCTGTCTGTTCTTTCCTAGACCACGTTTACAGCTGCTGCTAACTCAACGGCTAGGAGGTATCACTTCTGTAGTGAATAAGAGATCAAAGTTCATACCATTCGCAACCAAACCTCACTCTGAGGTTGGCTTAGTTCTGTAGTTGACATGTCAGTCCTTTTAACGCAGAGGCTGCAGACCTCACGTACTTGGAACACGAGGTTATATTGTCATCAAGGCTTTATATAGGAAGGGAGAAGAGGGCGTGTCTGAAAAGCTGTATAACCATGTCCCTTCACAGGGGCGGGCAACTGATTGAGCAGAGCCCTACCTTATGAAAACCAAAGTCTCTCATTTGGAAGCTAAAATTACATTTCATCTCTTCACCAATAATTGTATATTCAAACATTCAAATTGAACAACAATTCCATGTGAATCCTATAACTCTGATGTGTAGCCTTTCCACTGTAGAGTTTATGTCATCCTATCATCGATGAGAATGTCTCAGATGACAACCGAACTGACATCATAGGTTTTATTGCTTCTTTAATCAGGACAACAGTTTTCAGCTGTGCTAACATAATTGCGAAAAAGGTTTTCTAATGATCAATTAGCCTTTTAAAATGACAAACTTGGATTAGCTAACACAACGTGCCATTGGAACACAGGCGTGATGGTTGCTGATAATGGGCCTATGTAGATATTCCATTAAAAATCAGCCGTTTCCAGCTACAATAGTCATTTACAACATGAACAATGTCTACATTGTATTTCTAATCAATTTGATGTTATTTTAATGGACAAAACATTTGCTTTTCTTCCAAGCACCAGGATATTTCTAAGTCACCCCAAACTTTTGAACAGCAGTGTGTATATATATATATACATATAATTATTTACTGTATGTACAGTATATTATATAAAGCTACATTATAGCCTCAATATTTATGCACAATATATTATATAAAGCTACATTATTTACTGTATGTACAGTAGTTTATATAAAGCTACATTATTTACTGTATATACAGTAGTTTATATAAAGCTACATTATTTACTGTATGTACAGTAGTTTATATAAAGCTACATTATTTACTGTATGTACAGTAGTTTATATAAAGCTACATTATTTACTGTATGTACAGTAGTTTATATAAAGCTACATTATTTACTGTATGTACAGTAGTTTATATAAAGCTACATTATAGCCTCAATATTTATGCACAATATATTATGGTCCTTCTGTAGCTCAGTTGGTAGAGCATGGCGCTTGTAACGCCAGGGAAGTGGGTTCAATCCCCGGGACCACCCATACGTAGAATGTATGCACACATGACTGTAAGTCGCTTTGGATAAAAGCGTCTGCTAAATGGCATATATTATTATTATATTATTATATATAAAGCTACATTATTTACTGTATATACAGTAGTTTATATAAAGCTACATTATTTACTGTATATACAGTAGTTTATATAAAGCTACATTATTTACTGTATGTACAGTAGTTTATATAAAGCTACATTATTTACTGTATGTACAGTAGTTTATATAAAGCTACATTATTTACTGTATGTACAGTAGTTTATATAAAGCTACATTATTTACTGTATATACAGTAGTTTATATAAAGCTACATTATTTACTGTATGTACAGTAGTTTATATAAAGCTACATTATTTACTGTATGTACAGTAGTTTATATAAAGCTACATTATTTACTGTATGTACAGTAGTTTATATAAAGCTACATTATTTACTGTATGTACAGTAGTTTATATAAAGCTACATTATTTACTGTATGTACAGTAGTTTATATAAAGCTACATTATTTACTGTATGTACAGTAGTTTATATAAAGCTACATTATTTACTGTATGTACAGTAGTTTATATAAAGCTACATTATTTACTGTATGTACAGTAGTTTATATAAAGCTACATTATTTACTGTATGTACAGTAGTTTATATAAAGCTACATTATTTACTGTATGTACAGTAGTTTATATAAAGCTACATTATATCCCTCTTTTTCTCTGACTGTTTCTCAGTAAGTGAATTGTAGTAAATGTAAATGTAATGTAAGTGAATTGATGTGTTAAAACTAAAAAGCTTGTAAATGTTCCACATTCTTCTTCTCAGTTCAGTTCCCAAAGTAATGGAACAGTTACTTCTGCCGTCAAATAAGTAGATATATTTGGTACGATTAAAAGGAAATCAATTGTTGAATTCCTCTGCCAAATGTTCCATGTGTTGAACAGTGTTTACAGTGTTGCGTGTTTCCATGGAGACGGCCATGGTGATTACTAACGCTGCTCACTAAGGTCCCCCCAGTGTTGATACCAGCGGGGACCTTCTCTCAACTCCCTCACTTCCTGTCCCTGCTGAGATCATGTTCATCTGCTCAGCAGCTGCACACACACACACACACACACACACACACAGACAGATTCACAGATCTGTTCCGAGGTAGCGTATTCCTAGAGGTGTGTGTATGGAGCCATGTTATTGAGGATAACCAGTAAAATAGTGGGAAATGCTTCAGATACCCCCTGTCTTCCTGTCATCGTCCTGTGTGAGTTTATTCCCGGTTCATAGTGTTGACCAACATTTGATTAAACAGACTAGTTTTAGACATTTAAAGAGACTTCCTCCATGGCCATGAAAGGATTTGATCACAAGATAAGCATAAGGGAATGGGGTAGTATGGGATGGGGTAGTAGGGAATGGGGGAGTAGGGGGTGGGGTAGTAGGGGATGGTGTAGTAGGGAATGGGGTAGTAGGGGATGGGGTAGTAGGGGATGGGGTAGTAGGGAATGGGGTAGTAGGGGATGGGGTAGTAGGGAATGGGGTAGTAGGGGATGTGGGAGTAGGGAATGGGGTAGTAGGGAATGGGGTAGTCTGGGATGGGGGAGTATGGGATGGGGGAGTAGTGGGTGGGGTAGTAGGGAATGGGGTAGTACGGAATGGGGTAGTAGGGAATGGGGTAGAAGGGAATGGGGGAGTAGGGAATGGGGTAGTAGAAAATGGGGTAGTAGGGGATGGGGGAGTAGGGAATGGGGTAGTAGGGGATGGGGGAGTAGGGGAGTAGGGAATGGGGTAGTAGGGGATGGGGGAGTAGGGGAGTAAGGGATGGGGGAGTAGGGAATGGGGTAGTAGGGAATGGGGTAGTAGGGGATGGGGTAGTAGGGAATGGGGCAGTAGGGAATGGGGTAGGATGGGGGAGTAGGGGAGTAGGGAATGGGGTAGTAGGGGATGGGGTAGTAGGGGATGGGGTAGTATGGGATGGGGGAGTGGGGGAGTAGGGAATGGGGTAGTATGGGATGGGGGAGTAGGGAATGGGGTAGTATGGGATGGGGGAGTAGGGAATGGGGTAGTAGGGAACGGGGTAGTAGGGGATGGGGGAGTATGGAATGGGGTAGTATGGAATGGGGTAGTAGGGGATGGGGTAGTAGGGAATGGGGTAGTATGGGATGGGGGAGTAGGGGAGTAGGGAATGGGGTAGTAGGGAATGGGGTAGTATGGGATGGGGGAGTAGGGGAGTAGGGAATGGGGTAGAAGGGGATGGGCGAGTAGGGAATGGGGTAGTAGGGGATGTAGGGAATGGGGTAGTAGGGAATGGGGGGGTATGGGATGGGGGAGTAATGAATGGGGTAGTATGGGATGGGGGAGTAGGGAATGGGGGAGTAGGGAATGGGGTAGTAGGGAATGGGGTAGTATGGGATGGGGGAGTAGGGAATGGGGTAGTAGGGAATGGGGTCATAGGGAATGGGGTAGTAGGGGATGGGGGAGTAGGGGATGGGGTAGTAGGGGATGTGGTCGTAGGGAATGGGGTAGTAGGGAATGGGGTCGTAGGGAATGGGGTAGTAGGGGATGGGGTAGTAGGGGATGGTACTATATTCCTGTCTCTCTCTCTCTGTCCCTCCAGACTATAGACTCTACTGTACTCTACTATATACCTGTCTCTCTCTGTTTCTTCAGACTATAGACTCTACTGTTCTCTACTATATACCTGTCTCTCTCTCTCTGTCCCACCAGACTATAGAGTTTACTATATGCCTGTCCCTCTCTCTCTCTGTCTCTCCAGACTATAGACTCTACTATATGCCTGTCTCTCTCTGTCCCTCCAGACTATAGACTACTATATACCCGTCTCTCTCTCTGTCTCAGACTCTACTATATACCCGTCTCTGTCTCTGTCTCTCCAGACTATAGACTCGATTATATACCTGTTTCTCTCTCTGTCCCTCCAGACTATAGACTCTACTATATGCCTGTCTCTCTCTCTGTCCCTCCAGACTATAGACTCTACTGTTCTCTACTATATACCTGTCTCTCTCTCTCTGTCCCTCCATAATATAGACTCTACTATATATCTGTCTCTCTCTCTGTCCCACCAGACTATAGAGTCTACTATATGCCTGTCCCTCTCTCTGTCTCTCCAGACTATAGACTCTACTATATGCCTGTCTCCCTCTCTCTCTGTCTCTCCAGACTATAGACTCTACTATATGCCTGTCTCTCTCTCTCTCTGTCTCTCCAGACTATAGACTCTACTATATACCTGTCTCTCTCTGTCCCTCCAGACTATAGACTACTATATACCCGTCTCTCTCTCTGTCCCTCCAGACTATAGACTCTACTATATACCTGGCTCTCTCTCTGTATCTCCAGACTATAGACTCTATTATATACCTGTCTCTCTCTCTCTGTCCCTCCATACTATAGACTCTACTATATGCCTGTCTCTCTCTCTCTGTCTCTCCAGACTATAGACTCTACTATATGCCTGCCTCTCTCTCTGTCTCTCCAGACTATAGACTCGATTATATACCTGTTTCTCTCTCTGTCCCTCCAGACTATAGAGTCTACTATATGCCTGTCTCTCTCTCTGTCTCTCCAGACTATATACTCTACTATATGCCTGTCTCTCTCTCTGTCTCTCCAGACTATAGACTCGACTATATACTTGTTTCTCTCTCTGTCCCTCCAGACTATAGACTCTACTGTACTGTTACGTTCCCCAGTTTCTGTGTTGTGGGTTTGTATGTGTATGTTTTTCAGAAAATGGCTTCCTGGATTCTAAGCAGCTGATAGGTCAGCCCCATTGCAGATTGGAGCTCTGACCCCTCTCTCTCATCAGGGGATACAGCTGCCTCTGCAATTACCATCTCCTTCTCCAGCTTGATAGCAAAGTGTTCCTTTGTCAGAAGAGAGCTACTTTTTATGTCCCGTGTTGATTGTTGTGGCAGTCAGTAAAAGTTGTGTGGATATTATTTTGTAGCCGCTCCTTCAGCGGTATGTGTATCCCAAAAGTACTTAGTGTTTTTGGTTATTGAAATTGTTCATTAAGTATTGGTAATTAGTCTGTTTAATTTGTTCGCAGTGGGGGAAGGATTTGATCCACTAAATCAAATCAAATCCAAATCAAATTTTATTTGTCACATACACATATATAATAATAATAATAATATAATAATAATAATAATAATAATAATAATAATAATATAATAATATATGTCATTTAGCAGACGCTTTTATCCAAAGCGACTTACAGTCATGTGTGCATACATTCTACGTATGGGTGGTCCCGGGAATCGAACCCACTACCCTGGCGTTACAAGCGCCATGCTCTACCAACTGAGCTACAGAAGGACCACATGGTTAGCAGATGTTAATGCGAGTGTAGCGAAATGCTTGTGCTTCTAGTTCCGACAATGCAGTGATAACCAACAAGTAATCTAGCTAACAATTCCCAAACTACTGTCTTATACACAGTGTAAGGGGATAAAGAATATGTACATAAGGATATATGAATGAGTGATGGTACAGAGCAGCATAGGCAAGATACAGTAGATGATATCGAGTACATTATATACATATGAGATGAGTATGTAAACATAAATGATAACCAACAAGTAATCTAGCTAACAATTCCCAAACTACTGTCTTATACACAGTGTAAGGGGATAAAGAATATGTACATAAGGATATATGAATGAGTGATGGTACAGAGCAGCATAGGCAAGATACAGTAGATGATATCGAGTACATTATATACATATGAGATGAGTATGTAAACATAAATGATAACCAACAAGTAATCTAGCTAACAATTCCCAAACTACTGTCTTATACACAGTGTAAGGGGATAAAGAATATGTACATAAGGATATATGAATGAGTGATGGTACAGAGCAGCATAGGCAAGATACAGTAGATGATATCGAGTACATTATATACATATGAGATGAGTATGTAAACATAAATGATAACCAACAAGTAATCTAGCTAACAATTCCCAAACTACTGTCTTATACACAGTGTAAGGGGATAAAGAATATGTACATAAAGATATATGAATGAGTTTAATAACACGTAAAAAACCATATAGTTTCCTAGGAACGCGAAGCGAGGCGGCCATCTCTGTCGGCGCCAGAAGTAACTGTAATGTAATGCAGGGTAGTAACGTTATGAGTTGGGATTATAGTTCATTGTTTAGCTAGCTCGCTACATGTCTAAAGAAAAGACTCCACTATGTAATGCAGGGTAGTAACATTATGAGTTGTGATTATAGTTCATTGTTTAGCTAGCTCGCTACATGTCTAAAGAAAAGACTCCACTATGTAATGCAGGGTAGTAACGTTATGAGTTGGGATTATAGTTCATTGTTTAGCTAGCTCGCTACATGTCTAAAGAAAAGACTCCACTATGTAATGCAGGGTAGTAACATTATGAGTTGGGATTATAGTTAATTGTTTAGCTAGCTAGCTACATGTCTAAAGAAAAGACTCCTCTATGTAATGCAGGGTAGTAACGTTATGAGTTGTGATTATAGTTAATTGTTTAGCTAGCTCGCTACATGTCTAAAGAAAAGACTCCACTATGTAATGCAGGGTAGTAACATTATGAGTTGTGATTATAGTTCATTGTTTAGCTAGCTTCATGTATAAACAAATGACTCCACTATGCCAGTAACCATTTCACTGTACTGTTTACACCTTCTGTATCCTCTGATATAGTGTTTGTTTACCAGAGATGGGAATGTGAAGAGCAACATGTATCAAAGTCAAATTAGGATATAAAATTACGATTCTCTGGTAGAATGCTCTGATTTTCAAACTCACAACTATAATCTATTTTCTGCAATTAGCTCGCCATTTACTTGTAAATAATGATCTTGTTGTGAGTTTATTTTGTGTAATAATGAATCTAGATTAGCTAAAGTGAAGTTGTTGTCAGCTATATAATATGGTCATTATTGGAACTGGATAGCCAGCTAGCTAACAAGCTAAAAACGAACCAAAACATTGTTCAGAAAGTTGCTTTTAGTTGGCTGGTTTTCTAGATTGACATTTACTAAATTCGTTTTTTAAACTGATGGGTTTATTGGTGTTAATAAAATACACCAAGTATGCTATTTTGGACCACCATGCATCCTGTTGTTTTTGTGTTTCTACTTTTTCATAGTGACAACTGTCTACAGACACGTCGATAGGCGTAGTGTAGTAAAGCAGCCTTTAGTATTAACATTTTAGTTTTTTTTGTGCACTCTGTTTAGTACATGGCCTCACATGTGGATCCTTAAAGAGATGGGTGGGGCTAAGGCTTAAGAGGGTGTGAACAATGCTGAATGGGTGGGGCTAAGGCTTAAGAGGGTGTGAACAATGCAGAATGGGTGGGGCTAAGGCTTAAGAGGGTGTGAACAATGCTGAATGGGTGTAGACAAAGGAAAGACAATATGAAAATGTATGCACTCACTACTGTAAGTAACTCTGGATAAGAGCTTATGCTAAATGACTAACATGTAAAGAACAGCTCTCCAAAACATTCAAGGGACATTTTCTCAAAAGTGGGGTTACAAGTTTATCAACTTTCAAAGCAGAATGACTTTGCCATAGTTCACCAACTGTAGTGTAAGATATACAATTATCTTATCTCTGTGTCTTTACTTTTTATCGGTGAACAGATGATCCCTGCATGTGTGGTTCCCACTGTGAAGCATGGAGGAGGAGATGTGCTGGTGACACTGTATGTGATTTAACCTGTTGCGATGAGCAAACCCATATCCGGGAGCGTAATCATAGCCTCAAAAGCATTAGCATAACGCAACGGACATAAATACCCCTAGAAACTTTTCCTATTCATGAAAATCGCAAATGAAATTAAATAAATATTTTCAAACACAAGCTTAGCCTTTTGTTAACAACACTGTCATCGCAGATTTTCAAAATATGCGTTACAGCCAACGCTAGACAAGCATTTGTGTAAGTTTATCATGGCATAATGTTATGCTAGGCTCTGCTGGCAGCAGGCAACATTTTCACGGAAATAAGAAAAGCAACCAAATTAAATCATTTACCTTTGAAGAACTTCAGATACTTTCACTCAGGGACTCACAGTTAGATAGCAAATGTTCCTTTTTTCCCAAAATATTATTTTTGTAGGCGAAATAGCTCCCCGTTTGTTCATCATGCTTGGCTGAGAAATCGACCCTATAACGCGAAACTTTTTAAAAAAATTGCTCCATAATATCGACAGAAACACGTCAAACGTTGTTTAGGATCCATCCTCAACGTGTTTTTAACAAATATATTCGATAATATATCCGTCGAGGCAGTTGGTTTCACATAAGAAGCGATAGGAAAAATGGCTACCTCAGTATTTTACGCGAGGTTTTCTGCGGGAGACACCATGTGACCACATGCCATATATGGTCCCTTACAGCCATTCTTCAAGGGAAATGCCTAAAAAGACGTCACAATGCTGTAGACACTTTGGCGAAAACGTGGAAAACGTAAGCTCATTCGCAGCCATATAAGGAGTCATTGGCATGAGGTGGTTTCAAAAAAGGTGTCACTTCCTGGTTGAATTTTTTCTGGGTTTCGCCTGTAACATCAGTTCTGTGGCACTCACAGACAATATCTTTGCAGTTTTGGAAACGTTAGAGTGTCTTCTTTCCAAAGCTGTCAATTATATGTATAGTCAAGCATGTTTTCATGACAAAATATCTTGTTTAAAACGGGAACGTTTTTCATCCAAAAATTAAAATAGCGCCCCCTAAATCCAACTGGTTATTTAGAATTCAAGGCACAACCAGCATGTCTACCACAGCATTCTGCAGAGATACACCATCCCATCTGGTTTGCTCTTAGTGGAACTATCATTTGTTTTTCAACAGGAAAATGACCCAACACACCTCCAGGCTGTGTAAGGGCTATTTGACCAAGAAGGAGAGTGATGGGGTGCTGCATCAGATGATCTGGCCTCCACAATCACCCAACCTCAACCCAGTTGAGATGGTTTGGGATGAGTTGGACTGCAGAGTGAATCACAGACAGTGTCACCAGCAAAGCACCCCCACACCATCACACCTCCTCTTCCATGCTTCACGGTGGGAACCACACATGCGGAGATCACCTGTTCACCTACTCTGCGTCTCAAAAGACACAGTGGTTAGAACCAAAAATCTCAAATTTGGACTCATTAGACCAGACTGAAGGAAATGCAGCCAACTAGTGCTCAGCATATGTGAGAACTCCTTCAAGCATTCCTCATGAAGCTGGAAAAGGCTTTTTATATTTTTAATTCTTTGGTTACTACACTTTTTTGGTTACTACATGATTCTATATGTGTTATTTCATAGTTTTGATGTCTTCACTATTATTCAACAATGTAGAAAAGAGAAAACAATATAAAAAATAAAGAAAAGCCCTTGAATGAGTAGGTGTGTCCAAACTTGTGACTGGTACTGTATTGGCTGTCCTTTCCAGACTTTCCACTTTGGTTAAATAGGTATCCACGTTAGCAGTGAGCACTTCCAATGATTCAATTACCAGTTTTAATTGTAAATCGAAGGCAGAGGTAAATCCCTCACAAATATTCTCTCGTATAGTAGTTTTCAACTCTTTCTGTTGGTGTTGAGAGCCGCCATGTTGAATTGTGGACAGAAATCCTAGCTGCTGGAGCGTAATAGACCTGCTAGTTATTTCTTGTCCCACATCTTAATATGATGTTTAGTATTGACAGGTTGCAAAAGAAAGCCATGAAAAGGCCACTCGCTTCAATGCATGCCACCCGAACCTTTCCTCAATATTTATTTCTTCCATTTTTTTATATCTCTAATATATTCTGTACCGTGACGAACTAAGTGAAAGGATGTGTTCTGTTGTTGTACGGAAGTGTTCTGTTGTTCTACGGAAGTGTTCTGTTGTTCTACGGAAGTGTTCTGTTGTTCTACGGAAGTGTTCTGTTGTTCTACGGAAGTGTTCTGTTGTTCTACGGGTGTGGTCTGTTGTTCTACGGAAGTTTTCTGTTGTTCTACGGAAGTGTTCTGTTGTTCTACGGAAGTTTTCTGTTGTTCTACGGGTGTGTTCTGTTGTTCTAAGGAAGTGTTCTGTTGTTCTGGAAGTGTTCTGTTGTTCTACGGAAGTGTTCTGTTGTTCTACGGGTGTGGTCTGTTGTTCTACGGAAGTGTTCTGTTGTTCTACAGAAGTGTTCTGTTGTTCTACGGAAGTGTTCTGTTGTTCTACGTAAGTTTTCTGTTGTTCTACGGAAGTGTTCTGTTGTTCTAAGGGTGTTCTGTTGTTATATGGCTGTGTTCTGTTGTTCTACGGAAGTTTTCTGTTGTTCTACGGGTGTGTTCTGTTGTTCTACGGAAGTGTTCTGTTGTTCTAAGGGTGTGTTCTGTTGTTATACGGCTGTGTTCTGTTGTTCTACGGAAGTTTTCTGTTGTTCTACGGGTGTGTTCTGTTGTTCTACGGAAGTTTATGTTGTTCTAAGGGTGTGTTCTGTTGTTATACGGCTGTGTTCTGTTGTTCTACGGAAGTGTTCTGTTGTTCTACGGGTGTGTTCTGTTGTTATACGGCTGTGTTCTGTTGTTCTACGGAAGTGTTCTGTTGTTCTACGGGTGTGTTCTGTTGTTCTACGGTTGTGTTCTGTTGTTCTATGGAAGTGTTCTGTTGTTCTAAGGGTGTGTTCTGTTGTTATACGGCTGTGTTCTGTTGTTCTACGGAAGTTTTCTGTTGTTCTACGGGTGTGTTCTGTTGTTCTACGGTTGTGTTCTGTTGTTCTACGGAAGTGTTCTGTTGTTCTACGGTTCTGTTGTTATACGGCTTGTTCTGTTGTTCTACGGAAGTTTTCTGTTGTTCTAAGTGTTCTGTTGTTCTACGGGTGTGTTCTGTTGTTCTACGGAAGTTTTCTGTTGTTCTACGGAAGTGTTCTGTTGTTCTACGGGTGTGTTCTGTTGTTCTACGGGTGTGTTCTGTTGTTCTACGGGTGTGTTCTGTTGTTCTACGGGTGTGTTCTGTTGTTCTACGGAAGTGTTCTGTTGTTCTACGGCTGTGTTGTGTTCTATTTTTCTAGGTGCTGCTGCCTAACACGTTCTGCACCAACGCATTCTTCAAGAACAACTACTGGATGACTCAGCTGCAGAAGAGTGGGTAGAACAGAAAACATGGGCGGCTAATTGTTTACAGCCAGTAGAGTTTTTCAGCTCATCACTACAGCAGAGTTGCATGTGTTGCAGAAATCCCACCAGTCAGTCAGCCACATCATCGCATGCCATATTGCCACATTATACAAGCTATTTTAATTACTGACATTTCATATGCTTTGTGCCAGTTACTCAACATATTCAGAGAGCAGGGGTTTTCTGGGCGTGCCGCCTAAGACCCTTTTTGATCCAGAAAAAACTATTGTTTTATTAGATGAATGAATGTAGTGGATGTTTGTATGTAATGAAGCTCTATTGGTTCCAGATTCTCTCAAGAAAATCACCAGGGATGTTCATTTAATACTGTATACACCATTTATAATAACACACACAAGTGACTATAATGACCTTACCTGGGTCCCATTGCACCCTGTTTCCCAGATCAAAAGTAGTGCACTACATAGCATATAGGGTGCCATTTGGGATGCTGCTCTTCTTTTAGTACTGATTATTCTACTGACACTACTGAAGAGGTTGTAATGAAATGAACAGTGGTGGTTGGAACATACTGACCATTTATTATATTAAAGTGTTGATTTTTCACATTTGTCATCCATAGTGCAGTGGTGTGGTTTCAGTCTGAGGTTACATCTCAAATGGCGCCCGATTCCCTTTACAGTACCAACGTTTGGTCAAAGTAGTGCACTGTATAGGCTGCCATTTGGGACTCACTCAAGGGGTTTTCCTCAGTTGATGTGCAGGGTGACATCCCTATAGGTCCGAGTCTCTACGATGCTCTGGGCTGGCTGTGATTGGCTGGTTCCAGCAGTTTGTCTGGTGTCATAGGGGGCTGGGTGTTTCTGGAAAACGTGGATACGCCTCTCTTTGTCTGTTAGGGGAGGAGCTGACCTCTTGTACTGGAACGACCTCTGCCTCAGGAACTCCCTTCAGGAAGTGACATCACACTTATGTTTCATGGTCCTTTAAAACAAATCTGTGGCACCTATAGCTCTCAGCTAGGGCCTCTATTTATTTTTCACTAACATTTCCTGTTACTAAATACAACTACAAGACAGTGATATAGATTAGTATATATACAGTTATTTACTACATTTGTAAAATCTGAGATTCTGTTGTGACTAATGTTAGTGTGTATGGTAATAAAGATTGTGAGGTAACATACATGAACTGGTACTTGTAGAGTCAGGAGTAATACGGTTAGGTAAGGGTTAGAGTCAGGATTGTTAGGGTTAGGGAGTGTTAGGGTTAGGGTTAGGGAGTGTAAGTTTAGGGAGTGTTAGGGTAGAGTCAAGATTGTTAGGGTTAGGGAGTGTTAGGGATAGAGTCAGGAGTGTTAGGGTTAGGGTTAGGGAGTGTTAGGGTTAGAGTCAGGAGTGTTAGGGTTAGAGAGTGTTAGGGTTAGAGTCAGGAGTGTTAGGGTTAGGGAGTGTTAGGGTTAGAGAGGGTTAGGGTTAGGGAGTGTTAGGGTTAGAGTCAGTTAGTGTTAGGGTTAGAGAGTGTTAGGGTTAGAGTCAGGAGTGTTAGGGTTAGAGAGTGTTAGGGTTAGGGAGTGTTAGGGTTAGGGAGTGTTAGGGTTAGGTAATGTTTAGGGTTAGGGAGTGTTAGGGATAGAGTCAGGAGTGTTAGGGTTAGGGAGTGTTAGGGTTAGGGAGTGTTAGGGTTAGAGTCAGGAGTATTAGGGTTAGGTAAGGGTTAGAGTCAGGAGTGTTAGGGTTAGAGAGTTTTAGGGTTAGGTAAGGGTTAGGATTAGGTAAATCACATGGAAGTGTTAGGGGTTAGGCTTGGGGGGAAGTGTTAGCTTTAGGTAACATACATAAAGTGGTACTTGTTGTAGTGTCAGGAGGGTTAGGCTAGGGGGGAAGTGTTAGCTTTAGGTAACATACATAAAGTGGTACTTGTTGTAGTGTCAGGACTTGGGGTTAGGCTAGTGTTAGGTGGTACTTGTTGTATGTCAGGACATAAAGTGTTAGCTTTAGGTAACTTCCATTTGTTGTAGTGTCAGGAGGGTTAGGCTAGGGGGAAGTGTTAGCTTTAGGTAACATACATAAAGTGGTACTTGTTGTAGTGTCAGGAGGGTTAGGGGGGGAAGTGTTAGGGTAACTATAAAGGGTACTTGTTGTAGTGTCAGGGAGGGTTAGGTAACATACATAAAGTGGTACTTGTTGTAGTGTCAGGAGGGTTAGGGGAAGTGTTAGCTTTAGGTAACATACATAAAGTGGTACTTGTTGTAGTGTCAAGTGTTTAGTTTTTAGGTAACATACATAAAGTGGTACTTGTTGCTTTTAGGGGTTAAAGTGTTATTTAGGTAACATACATAAAGTGGTACTTGTTGTAGTGTCAGGAGGGTTAGGCTAGGGGGGAAGTGTTAGCTTTAGGTAACATACATAAAGTGGTACTTGTTGTAGTGTCAGGATGGTTAGGGGTTAGGCTAGGGGGGAAGTGTTAGCTTTAGGTAACATACTGTACATAATGTGTTACTTGTTACTGGTTGTCGTGGTAATGTATGTGATGTGTTGCTTGTTGTAGTGAGGGTGGTCATGGTAACTTACGTAAAGTGGTACTTGTTGTAGTGTGAGGGTTGTCGGGGGATGGTGTTCTTATCCCTTCTCAGACTGTGTTCCGGGAACGGTCCTGGGGCGAAGGACGAGCTCTCCTCTCTCACCACCGCCATACGGCCTGACCTGGAGACCTGCTGGGGTTGTTGCAGTACTGACAGTACCGGCATGGGCTGTGATACAACACACACACATTGTCATACAGTAAGTACACACACACAACCATTACCAAACAATTTGATCATATTACTCCAGTGCTAGCCTCTGATTTCAAGGTTTTACTGCTAACCTACAAAGCATTACATGGGCTTGCTCCTACCCATCTTTCTGATGTGGTCCTGCCGTACATACCTACACGTACGCTACGGTCACAAGACACAGGCCTCCTAATTGTCCCTAGAATTTCTAAGCAAACAGCTGGAGGCAGGGCTTTCTCCTATAGAGCTCCATTTTTATGGAACGGTCTGCCTACCCATGTCAGAGACGCAAACTCGGTCTCAACCTTTAAGTCTTTACTGAAGACTCATCTCTTCAGTGGGTCATATGATTGAGTGTAGTCTGGCCCAGGAGTGGGAAGGTGAACGGAAAGGCTCTGGAGCAACGAACCGCCCTTGCTGTCTCTGCCTGGCCAGTTCCCCTCTTTCCACTGGGATTCTCTGCCTCTAACCCTATTACAGGGGCTGAGTCACTGGCTTACTGGGGCTCTCTCAATCCGTCCCTGCAGGGGGTGCGTCACCTGAGTGGGTTGATTCACTGTTGTAGTCATCCTGTCTGGGTTGCCCCCCCCCTTGGGTTGTGCCGTGGCGGAGATCTTTGTGGGCTCTACTCAACCTTGTCTCAGGATGGTAAGTTGGTGGTTGAAGATATCCCTCTAGTGGTGTGGGGGCTGTGCTTTGGCAAAGTGGGTGGGGTTATATCCTTCCTGTTTGGCCCTGTCCGGGGGTGTCCTCGGATGGGGCCACAGTGTCTCCTGGCCCCTCCTGTCTCAGCCTCCAGTATTTATGCTGCAGTAGTTTGTGTCGGGGGGCTAGGGTCAGTTTGTTATATCTGGAGTACTTCTCCTGTCCTATTCGGTGTCCTGTGTGAATCTAAGTGTGCATTCTCTAATTCTCTCCTTCTTTCTTTCTCTCTCTCGGAGGACCTGAGCCCTAGGACCATGCCCCAAGACTACCTGACATGATGGCTCCTTGCTGTCCCCAGTCCACCTGGCCATGCTGCTGTTCCAGTTTCAACTGACCTGAGCCCTAGGACCATGCCCCAGGACTACCTGACATGATGACTCCTTGCAGTCCCCAGTCCACCTGACCATGCTGCTGCTCCAGTTTCAACTGTTCTGCCTTACTATTATTTGACCATGCTGGTCATTTATGAACATTTGAACATCTTGGCCATGTTCTGTTATAATCTCCACCCGGCACAGCCAGAAGAGGACTGGCCACCCCACATATGCTCTCTCTAATTCTCTCTTTCTTTCTCTCTCTCGGAGGACCTGAGCCCAAGGACCGTGCCCCAGGACGACCTGACATGACGACTCCTTGCTGTCCCCAGTCCACCTGACTGTGCTGCTGCTCCAGTTTCAACTGTTCTGCCTTGTTATTATTCGACCATGCTGGTCATTTATGAACATTTGAACATCTTGGGCATGTTCTGTTATAATCTCCACCCGGCACAGCCAGAAGAGGACTGGCCACCCCACATAGCCTGGTTCCTCTCTAGGTTTCTTCCTAGGTTTTGGCCTTTCTAGGGAGTTTTTCCTAGCCACCGTGCTTCTACACCTGCATTGCTTGCTGTTTGGGGTTTTAGGCTGGGTTTCTGTACAGCACTTTGAGATATCAGCTGATGTACGAAGGGCTATATAAATAAGATTTGATTGATTGATGTCATGGTATCACACATCTCTGGCTCAAGGAGCAAGAGAACACACTGTATTTCAGGGGAAGAACATGATGTCATGGTATCACACATCTCTGGCTCAAGGAGCAAGAGAACACACTGTATTTCAGGGGAAGAACATGATGTCATGGTATCACACACTGTATTTCAGGGGAAGAACATGATGTCATGTTCTGTAATTCCTCCTCAACATTACTTTTGGTTTTCTGTGATTGTCTATTAATGGGGGCAGGAGTGTTTCCTGAAGCAGTGTTCACCTGACCAGGTAAATCTCCTGTCCCTACTCCTGTTCCCTACCTTGAGGGTGAGGCCAGGTTTCCTGAGGGAGTATTTCATTGGTCGATCCTTCAGTATATCATGCAGCTTCCCTGGGTCGGCCCCGCCCATGTGGCAGCTGAACTGTGGGACCCGCACGTGGCTGCAGTTTGGCGCGGGAGTGTGTCCTGCGTCAGGCAGCACCTTCCTCAGCCAGCGGTAGTACTGAGACTGGGCTCCCTGCAGCTGCTCCCTCTGCAGACGCTCTCCTGGGGGAGGGAACACAGGTAGGAGCATATTATAATGAATGTTTCACAATGCCGTGCCCTACTGAACGCCGTGCCCTATTGAAAACTGGATCCTTCTGAACACTGTAACCTACTAAAAGCTGGGCCATACTGAAAACTGTATCCTACTGAACACTGTATCCTACTGAACACTGAATACTACTGAACACTGAATACTGCTGAACACTGAATACTACTGAACACTGTAACCTACTGAACACTGTAACCTACTGAACACTGAATACTACTGAACACTGTAACCTACTGAACACTGTATCCTACTGAACACTGAATACTACTGAACACTGAATACTACTGAACACTGAATACTACTGAACACTAACCTACTAAAGGGTGTATCCTACTGAACAATGTAACCTACTAAAAGCTGGGCCATACTGAACACTGTAACCTACTGAACACTGTATCCTACTGAACACTGAATACTACTGAACACAAACCTACTAAACACTGGGCCATACTGAATGCTGTATTCTACTGAATGCTGTATTCTACTGAACGCTGTATACTACTGAACACTGGGCCATACTGAATGCTGTATCCTACTGAACACTGGGCCATACTGAATGCTGTATTCTACTGAACACTGGGCCATACTGAATGCTGTATCCTACTGAACACTTGGCCATACTGAATGCTGTATCCTACTGAACACTGGGCCATACTGAACCTACTGAATGCTGTATCCTACTGAACACTGGGCCAACCTACTGAATGCTGTATCCTACTGAACACTGACCATACTGAATTCTGTATCCTACTGAACACTGGGCCATACTGAACATGCTGTATCCTACTGAACACTGGGCCTACTGAATGCTGGGCTTCTACTGAACACTGTATCCTACTGAACACTGGGCTGTACTGAACGCTGTATCCTACTGAACACTGGGCTCCTACTGAATGCTGTATCCTACTGAACACTTTAGCCATACTGAATGCTGTATCCTACTGAACACTATCCTACTGAATGCTGTATCCTACTGAACACTGGGCCATACTGAATTCTGTATCCTACTGAACACTGGGCCATACTGAATCTTGTATCCTACTGAACACTGGGCCATACTGAATGCTGTATCCTACTGAACACTGGGCCATACTGAATGCTGTATCCTACTGAACACTGGGCCATACTGAATGCTGTATCCTACTGAACACTGGGCCATACTGAATGCTGTATCCTACTGAACACTGGGCCATACTGAATGCTGTATCCTACTGAACACTGGGCCATACTGAATGCTGTATCCTACTGAACACTGGGCCATACTGAATGCTGTATCCTACTGAATGCTGTATCCTACTGAACACTGGGCCATACTGAACGCTGTATCCTACTGAACACTGGGCCATACTGAATGCTGTATTCTACTGAATGCTGTATCCTACTGAACACTGGGCCATACTGAACGCTGTATTCTACTGAACACTGGGCTATACTGAATGCTGTATCCTACTGAACACTGGGCCATACTGAATGCTGTATCCTACTGAACACTGGGCCATACTGAATGCTGTATTCTACTGAACACTGGGCCATACTGAATGCTGTATCCTACTGAACACTGGGCCATACTGAATGCTGTATCCTACTGAACACTGGGCCATACTGAATGCTGTATCCTACTGAACACTGGGCCATACTGAATGCTGTATTCTACTGAACACTGGGCCATACTGAATGCTGTATCCTACTGAACACTGGGCCATACTGAATGCTGTATTCTACTGAACACTGGGCCATACTGAATGCTGTATCCTACTGAATGCTGTATCCTACTGAATGCTGTATTCTACTGAATGCTGTATTCTACTGAACGCTGTATCCTACTGAACACTGGGCCATACTGAATGCTGTATCCTACTGAACACTGGGCCATACTGAATGCTGTATCCTACTGAACACTGGGCCATACTGAATGCTGTATCCTACTGAACACTGGGCCATACTGAATGCTGTATCCTACTGAACACTGGGCCATACTGAATGCTGTATCCTACTGAACACTGGGCCATACTGAATGCTGTATTCTACTGAACGCTGTATCCTACTGAACACTGGGCTATACTGAATGCTGTATCCTACTGAACACTGGGCCATACTGAATGCTGTATCCTACTGAACACTGGGCCATACTGAATGCTGTATCCTACTGAACACTGGGCCATACTGAATGCTGTATCCTACTGAACACTGGGCCATACTGAATGCTGTATCCTACTGAACACTGGGCCATACTGAATGCTGTATCCTACTGAACACTGGGCCATACTGAATGCTGTATCCTACTGAACACTGGGCCATACTGAATGCTGTATTCTACTGAATGCTGTATCCTACTGAACACTGGGCTATACTGAATGCTGTATTCTACTGAACGCTGTATCCTACTGAACACTGGGCCATACTGAATGCTGTATCCTACTGAACACTAGGCCATACTGAATGCTGTATTCTACTGAACACTGGGCCATACTGAACGCTGTATTCTACTGAACACTGGGCTATACTGAATGTATCCTACTGAACACTGGGCCATACTGAATGCTGTATCCTACTGAACACTGGGCCATACTGAATTCTGTATTCACTGGGCCATACTGAATGCTGTATCCTACTGAACACTGGGCCATACTGAATGCTGTATTCTACTTAACACTGGGCCATACTGAATGCTGTATCCTACTGAACGCTGGGCCATACTGAATGCTGTATCCTACTGAACACTGGGCCATACTGAATTCTGTATCCTACTGAACGCTGGGCCATACTGAACGCAGTGCACTACTTAACACTGTGCCCTACTACTACATGGCCCTGGTAACTATGAAATAACACAGATGGAATCATATAGTAACCAAAAAGGTTTTAAACAAATCAAAATATGTTTTAGATTTTAGATTTTTCAAAGTAGCCACCCTTTCCTTCGCCTTGATGACACCCTTGCACACTCTTGGCATTCTCTCAACCTGTTTCACCTGGAATGCTTTTCCAACAGTCTTGAAGGAGTTTCCACATAAGCTGAGCACTTGTTAGCTGGTTTTCCTTCACTCTGTGGTCCAAATCATCCCGAATTGGGTTGAGGTCAGGTGATTGTGGAAGCCAGGTGATCTGATGCAGCACTCAAAAAGCCCTTAACACTTTTTTGGTTACCACATTATTCCATATGTGTTATTTCATAGTTTTGATGTCTTCACTATTATTCTAGAATGTAGAAAATAGTAAAAAACAAAGAAAAACCCTTGAATGGGTGGGTGTGTCCAAACCACAGACTGATGCTATACATGGCCCTGGTGTGGAGCGGTCCCTACCTGGTCCCTACCTGGTCCCTACCTGGTCCCTACCTGGTCCCTACCTGGTCCCTACCTGGTCGTTACTTGTGAAATGGATGGTTAAAGGTAGGACAGAGCTGAATACGGTTATGGTAAACTACCCTGGTGTATAGTAACTACAGAGACAGGGTGGGGGTCTGGTACATGGTAGGTGTATAGTAACTATAGAGACAGGGTGGGGGTCTGGTACATGATAGGTGTATAGTAACCATAGAGACGGGGTGGGGGTCTGGTACATGGTAGGTGTATAGTAACTATAGAGACAGGGTGGGGGTCTGGTACATGGTAGGTGTATAGTAACTATAGAGACAGGGTGGGGGTCTGGTACATGGTAGGTGTATAGTAACTACAGAGACAGGGTGGGGGGTCTGGTACATGGTAACTACAGAGACAGGGTGGGGGTCTGGTACATGGTAGGTGTATAGTAACTATAGAGACAGGGTGGGGGTCTGGTACATGGTAGGTGTATAGTAACCATAGAGACGGGGTGGGGGTCTGGTACATGGTAGGTGTATAGTAACTATAGAGACAGGGGGTGGGGGTCTGGTACATGGTAGGTGTATAGTAACTATAGAGACAGGGTGGGGGTCTGGTACATGGTAGGTGTATAGTAACTATAGAGACAGGGTGGGGGTCTGGTACATGGTAGGTGTATAGTAACTATAGAGACAGGGTGGGGGTCTGGTACATGGTAGGTGTATAGTAACCATAGAGACGGGGTGGGGGTCTGGTACATGGTAGGTGTATAGTAACTATAGAGACAGGGTGGGGGTCTGGTACATGGTAGGTGTAGGTAGTAACTATAGACACAGGGTGGGGGTCTGGTACATGGTAGGTGTATAGTAACTATAGAGACAGGGTGGGGGTCTGGTACATGGTAGGTGTATAGTAACTATAGAGACATAGAGGGGTGGGGGTCTGGTACATGGTAGGTGTATAGTAACTATAGAGACAGGGTGGGGGTCTGGTACATGGTAGGTGTATAGTAACTATAGAGACAGGGTGGGGGTCTGGTACATGGTAGGTGTATAGTAACTATAGAGACAGGGTGGGGGTCTGGTACATGGTAGGTGTATAGTAACTATAGAGACAGGGTGGGGGTCTGGTACATGGTAGGTGTATAGTAACTATAGAGACAGGACAGGGTGGGGGTCTGGTACATGGTAGGTGTATAGTAACTATAGAGACAGGGTGGGGGTCTGGTACATGGTAGGTGTATAGTAACCATAGAGACAGGGTGGGGGTCTGGTACATGGTAGGTGTATAGTAACTATAGAGACAGGGTGGGGGTCTGGTACATGGTAGGTGTATAGTAACTATAGAGACAGGGTGGGGGTCTGGTACATGGTAGGTGGTGTATAGTAACTATAGAGACAGGGTGGGGGTCTGGTATAGTAACTATAGAGACAGGGTGGGGGTCTGGTACATGGTAGGTGTATAGTAACCATAGAGACAGGGTGGGGTCTGGTACATGGTAGGTGTATAGTAACTATAGAGACAGGGTGGGGGTCTGGTACATGGTAGGTGTATAGTAACTATAGAGACAGGGTGGGGGTCTGGTACATGGTAGGTGTATAGTAACTATAGAGACAGGGTGGGGGTCTGGTACATGGTAGGTGTATAGTAACTATAGAGACAGGGTGGGGGTCTGGTACATGGTAGGTGTATAGTAACTATAGAGACAGGGTGGGGGTCTGGTACATGGTAGGTGTATAGTAACTATAGAGACACAGGGGTGGGGGTCTGGTACATGGTAGGTGTATAGTAACTATAGACACAGGGTGGGGTCTGGTACATGGTAGGTGTATAGTAACTATAGAGACAGGGTGGGGGTCTGGTACATGGTAGGTGTATAGTAACTATAGAGACAGGGTGGGGGTCTGGTACATGGTAGGTGTATAGTAACTATAGAGACAGGGTGGGGGTCTGGTACATGGTAGGTGTATAGTAACTATAGACACAGGGTGGGGGTCTGGTACATGGTAGGTGTATAGTAACTATAGAGACAGGGTGGGGGGTCTGGGGTCTGGTACATGGTAGGTGTATAGTAACTATAGAGACAGGGTGGGGGTCTGGTACATGGTAGGTGTATAGTAACTATAGAGACAGGGTGGGGGTCTGGTACATGGTAGGTGTATAGTAACTATAGAGACAGGGTGGGGGTCTGGTACATGGTAGGTGTATAGTAACTATAGAGACAGGGTGGGGGTCTGGTACATGGTAGGTGTATAGTAACTATAGAGACAGGGTGGGGGTCTGGTACATGGTAGGTGTATAGTAACTATAGAGACAGGGTGGGGGTCTGGTACATGGTAGGTGTATAGTAACTATAGACACAGGGTGGGGGTCTGGTACATGGTAGGTGTATAGTAACTATAGAGACAGGGTGGGGGTCTGGTACATGGTAGGTGTATAGTAACTATAGAGACAGGGTGGGGGTCTGGTACATGGTAGGTGTATAGTAACTATAGAGACAGGGTGGGGGTCTGGTACATGGTAGGTGTATAGTAACCATAGAGACAGGGTGAGGGTCTGGTACCTGGTAGGTGTATAGTAACAGGGCTGATGGTGTGTTACCTGCCAGGTGTATTGTGACAGGGGGGACAGGACTCAAGACTGGTGGGGGTGTGATGTAGAGCTCCATGTCATTGTAGCGGTGTAGCCAGGGTCGGATGTCTCTCTGAGGCAGTGTGGGTCTCTGGGTGTTGCCATGTAGCACATTCTCTCTCCAAGGCTATGGAGGTAGAGACATTACACATTAAGATGCCACACATAGCTGTTTTAAAAACATCACTAACCATAACCCTATAGAGGTATATATCACTAACCATAACCCTATAGAGGTATATATCACTAACCATAACCCTACAGAGGTATATATCACTAACCATAACCCTATAGAGGTATACATCACTAACCATAACCCTATAGAGGTATACATCACTAACCATAAACCTATAGAGGTATACATCACTAACCATAACCCTATAGAGGTATATATCACTAACCATAACCCTATAGAGATATATAATCACTAACCATAACCCTATAGAGGTATATATCACTAACCATAACCCTAACACTAACCATAACCCTATAGAGGTATATATCACTAACCATAACCCTATAACCATAACCCTATAGAGGTATATATCACTAACCATAACCCTATAGAGGTATATATCACTAACCATAACCCTATATACATCACTAACCATAACCCTAAACCTATAGAGGTATATATCACTAACCATAACCCTATAGAGGTATATATCAGAGATATACATCAACCATAACCCTAAACCTATAGAGGTATATATCACTAACCATAACCCTATAGAGGTATATATCACTAACCATAACCCTACAGAGATATACATCACTAACCATAACCCTAAACCTATAGAGGTATATATCACTAACCATAACCCTATAGAGGTATATATCACTAACCATAACCCTATAGAGGTATATATCACTAACCATAACCCTATAGAGATATATATCACTAACCATAACCCTATAGAGGTATATATCACTAACCATAACCCTATAGAGGTATATATCACTAACCATAACCCTATAGAGGTATATATCACTAACCATAACCCTATAGAGGTATATATCACTAACCATAACCCTATAGAGGTATATATCACTAACCATAACCCTATAGAGGTATATATCACTAACCATAACCATATAGAGGTATATATGACTAACTAATCATGCTATGCCCTGCAATGAACCATCAAACAGGCAAAGAGTCAATACAGGGCTAAGATTGAATCATACTGCACTGGCTCCGACGCTAGTCTTATGTGGCGAGCTTGCAAACTATTACAGACTACAAAGGGAAGCACAGCCACAAGCTGCCCAGTGACACGAAAATACCAGATGAGCTAAATCACTTCTATGCTCGCTTCGAGGCAAGCAACACTGAGGCATGCATGAGAGCATCAGCTGTTCCAGACGACTGTGTGATCACGTTTTCCGTAGCCGACGTGAGTAAGACCTTAAACAGGTCCACATACACAAGGCTGCGGAGCCAGACGGATTACCAGGACGTGTGCTCCGGGCATGTGCTGACCAACTGGCAGGTGCCTTCACTGACATTTTCAACATGTCCCTGATTGAGTCTGTAATACCAACATGTTTCAAGCAGACCACCATAGCCCCTGTGCCCAAGAACACAAAGGAAACCTGCCTAAATGACTACAGACCCGTAGCACTCACGTCCGTAGCCATGAAGTGCTTTGAAAGGTTGGTAATGGCTCACATCAACATCATTATCCCAGCTTATTGATGAGCTTTGAGGTATGGACAACCCTTTCCCACCTGGACAAAAGGAACACTTATGTGAGAATGCTATTCATCGACTACAGCTCAGAAGTCAACACCATAGTGACCTCAAAGCTCATCAATAAGCTAAGGATCCTGGGACTAAACACCTCGCTCTGCAACTGGATCCTGGACTTCCTGACGGGCCGCCGCCAGGGGGTGAGGGTAGATAGCAACACATCTGCCACGCTGATTCTCAACACTGGAGCTCCACAGGGGTGCGTGCTCAGTCCCCTCCTGTATTCCCTGTTCACCCACGACTGCAAGGCCAGGCACGACTCCAACACCATCATTAAGTTTGCAGATGACACAACAGTGGTAGGCCTGATCACCAACAACGACGAGACAGCCTATAGGGAGGAGGTCAGAGACCTGGCCGGGTGGTGCCAGAATAACAACCTATCCCTCAACATAACCAAGACTAAGGAGATGATTGTGGACTACAGGAAAAGGAGGACCGAGAACACACCCATTCTCATCGACGGGGCTTTAGTGGAGCAGGTTGAGAGCTTCAAGTTCCTTGGTGTCCACATCACCAACAAACTAGAATGGTCCAAACACACCAAGACAGTCGTGAAGAGGGCACGACAAAGCCTATTCCCCCCTCAGGAAACTGAAAAGATTTGGCATGGGTCCTGAGATCCTCAAAAGGTTCTGCAGCTGCAACATCGAGAGCATCCTGACTGGTTGCATCACTGCCTGGTACAGCAATTGCTCGGCCTCTGACCGCAAGGCACTACAGAGGGTAGTGCGTACAGCCCAGTACATCACTGGGGCTAAATTGGCTGCCATCCAGGACCTCTACACCAGGCGGTGTCAGAGGAAGCCCCTAAACATTGTCAAAGACCCCAGCCACCCCAGTCATAGACTGTTCTCTCTACTACCGCATGGCAAGTGGTGCCAAGTCTAGGACAAAAAGGATTCTCAACAGTTTTTACCCCTAAGCCATAAGCCTCCTGAACAGGTAACCAAATGGCTCCCCAGACTATTTGCATTGTGTGCCCCTCCCAACCCCTCTTTTTACGCTGCTGCTACTCTCTGTTTATCATATATGCATAGTCACTTTAACTATACATTCATGTACATACTACCTCAATCAGCCTGACTAACTGTCTGTATGTAGCCACACTACTTTTATAGCCTCTCTACTGTATATAGCCTCTCTACTGTATATAGCCTCTCTACTGTATATAGCCTCTCTACTGTATATAGCCTCTCTACTGTATATAGCCTCTCTACTGTATATAGCCTCGCTACTGTATATATCCTCTCTACTGTATATAGCCCCTCTACTGTATATAGCCCCTCTACTGTATATAGCCCCTCTACTGTATAGAGCCTCTCTACTGTATATAGCCTCTCTACTGTATATAGCCTCTACTGTATATAGCCTCTCTACTGTATATAACCTCTCTACTGTATATAGTCTCTCTACTGTATATAGCCTCTCTACTGTATATAGTCTCTCTACTGTATATAGCCTCTCTACTGTATATAACCTCCACTGTATATAGCCCCTCTACTGTATATAGCCTCTCTACTGTATATAGCCTCTCTACTGTATAGAGCCTCTCTACTGTATATAGCCTCTCTACTGTATATAGCCTCTACTGTATATAGCCTCTCTACTGTATATAACCTCTCTACTGTATATAGCCCCTCTCTCTACTGTATATAGCCTCTCTACTGTATATAGCCTCTACTGTATAGAGCCTCTCTACTGTATATAGCCTCTCTACTGTATAGAGCCTCTCTACTGTATATAACCTCCCTACTGTATATAGCCTCTCTACTGTATATAGCCCCTCTACTGTATATAGCCTCTCTACTGTATATAGCCTCTCTACTGTATATAGCCTCTCTACTGTATAGAGCCTCTCTACTGTATATAGCCTCTCTACTGTATATAGCCTCTCTACTGTATATAACCTCTCTACTGTATATAGCCCCTCTACTGTATAGAGCCTCTCTACTGTATAGAGCCTCTCTACTGTATATAGCCCCTCTACTGTATATAGCCTCTCTACTGTATATAGCCCCTCTACTGTATATAGCCCCTTTACTGTATATAGCCCCTCTACTGTATATAGCCTCTCTACTGTATATAGTCTCTCTACTGTATATAGTCTCTCTACTGTATACAGCCTCTCTACTGTATGTAGCCTCTCTACTGTATATAGCCTGTCTTTTTACTGTTATTTTTATTTCTTTACTTACCTATTGTTCACCTAATACCTTTTTTGCACATTTGGTTAGAGCCTGTAAGTAAGTGTTTCACTGTACATATAACATACTATGTTTGTATGTTTCGTTTTTAAAGAGAAAACACAAATCTAAAATAAGGATACGTTTCTCGTATTTGGCACACGTGACGTATTTGGCACACGTGAACTTTGATTTGATTTGATTTGATTCTAGGAAGTTTTTCCTGGCCACCTTGATTCTACACCTGCATTGCTTGCTGTTTGGGGTTTTAGGCTGTGTTTCTACACAGCACTTTGTGACATCAGCTAATGTAAGAAGGGCTTTATAAATACATTTGATTGATTGATTGAATGAATGAGAAGTCTTGTTTTCAGTTGCAGAACATACTGGTGATGGTGAAGCCTGCTGAAACCTGGGTTGTGAATGTGAAGGAATGTGCCTTAATGAATATGAAAGAATGTGCCTTAATGAATGTGACCCTGCTGTAACCGGACCTCTGACCCCTAACCTCTGGGCTATCTATGATATCACCTTCCTGAGCTCGTCCCTGCGGGCCTCATCGGGGTGTCTGGGGTGTTCGTTGGCCTCGATGGAACTCCTGAAGCCTGGGTAGAGGAAGCCATCGTGGGTCCTCCAGGCTGCCCTCCTCTGGGCCTCCCTAGCCTTCCGCTCAGCCTCTACCTCCTGGGGGTCGACTGTAGCGCTGTGGTACTGCTGGTTGTAGGGCCACCTCTGCCCTAAAGACTGCATAGGGAGAGGAAGTGAGTATATTTAGCCCCTCTTGGAAGACAATGGAAGTACACTGAACAAAAATATAAGCACAACATGCAACAATTTAAACGTTTTTACTTAGTTACAGTTCATATAAGAAATTCAGTGTTTTAAAATACATTCATGAGGCCCTAATCTATGGATTTCACATGACTGGGAATACAGATGTGCATCTGTTGGTCACAGATACCTTAAAAAAGTAGATCGTGGATCAGAAAACCAGTCAGTAGCTGGTGTGACCATCAATTGCCTCATTCAGTGGGACACATCTCCTTTGCATAGAGTTGATCAGGCTGTTGAACATGCTTAATGCCTTTTGCACACATTGTATATAGACTCCCCTTTTTTCTCTGTGTTATTGACTTGTTAATTGTTTACTCCATGTGTAACTCTGTGTTGTCTGTTCACACTGCTATGCTTTATCTTGGCCAGGTCGCAGTTGCAAATGAGAACCTGTTCTCAACTAGCCTACCTGGTTAAATAAAGGTGAAATAAAAAAAAATAAAAAAAAATAATGGTTGACATGTCTGGTGAGTATGCAGGCCATGGACGAACTGGGACATTTTCAGCTTCTAGGAATTGTGTGCAGATCCTTGAGACATGGGTCCTGCATTATCATGCTGAAACATGAGGTGATGGAGGCGAATGAAAGGCACGACAATGGGCCTCAGGATCTTGTCACGGTATCTCTGTGCATTCAAATTACCATCGATAAAATGCAACTGTGTCCATAGCTTATGCCTGCCCATACCATAACCCCACTGCCACCATGGGGCACTCGGTTCACAACGCTGACATCAGCAAATCGCTTGCCCACACAACGCCATACTCTTGTTTTGTATCGTTCAATGTTCTTCGACATTAAACTCACTAACTGCTTCCTGACTCCCTGCATCTACATTACAGAAATGTGGAACAATTCTGGGATCTTTTATTTCAGCTCATGAAACATGGGACCAACACTTTTCCACACGCCCCGTTGCTGAAACACCCAGATCCTAAGCTACCCTTTGTGGTGGGCGTGGGAGCTGTCCTGTCACAACGTCAGGGTAATCAACAAAAACTGCATCCATGTGCATACTACTCTAAAGAAACTGTCCCCTGCAGAGAGGAACTATGACTTCGGTGATCGATAGCTCCTGGCGGTGAAGTTGGCATTAGAGGAGTGGAGAGGCAGCTGAATCTGGACATCCGCCAGGCTTTGGAGAGGGAACCCGCACCGGCTTCCTGTCCTCCAGAGCGCACCTACGTTCCCACTGAGGTAAGGGATTGACTTTTGACCTGGGTGCAATCATCCCTTGTCGCTGAACACCCAGGTATCACCCGCACCACTCAATCCATCTCCATTAAGTACTGGTAACCCACCTTGGCGCAGGACGTCTCCTGCTACGTCAACTCCTGCTCCGTATGTACTGTCATGACGTTGCCCTCTTTGGGAACAGCGAGCACCATCCCCCTCCCTCTGTCTCCTACACTCAGGCTGCTGTGACCTCAGGTCATAAATTCCTGGAGGAAATTATCTCCTCATGGCCACAGTATAGAGCGAGAGTGAGTTTCCATAGAGAGAACAAAGGAATTTCTTCCACCTCGCGGAACTTGAGGTCTGAACAATATTTATGTTCTGGAGAAGGTATAAAAGATTGGTGAAGAATCCAGCTACGAACTGGTCCATTTGGTACAATTTTGTGAAACTCATGGGAGCTAATACGGCCACATTACCATAATGCTGTTTATACAATAGCCTCAGATATGAGGCTTACATCTAATTGTTGTATAAGATGAATGTGTGAGGATGATAGTGTTTGTGAAATTGTGTAATGTGATTTTGGACTGTTTAATGAAGGAAACTCCTATTCCCTTTGGAGTTTAACTAAATCAGAGGACCGCCCATGAGCACAGTTATGGTCTGGCATCCTGGGACAGGCCCCTTTCTGCTCTTCTGAATAAAACCCCCACCTTGAGAATTTCTCAACAAACCGTGTTTCTCTCAATCACAAGAGGACAAAGGTTGCAGACCAGCTTACCTCGATAACGAGAGGGCCAAGGTTTGAGTAGATGGCTGAATCTTTTAACCATACCACATGGTTAAACTCTTAGACTAATCGATACCGACAAAATAAGAACAAGTCTTTGATATTAACTACTAGTCTGCAGCTAGGAATTCGGTATCATTGAGCGCGAAGACCGACAACCACCGAAAAATCTATTCTTTAATATTATAACAACGTGAATGAATGTCACTCTGAACTATCCATTCTAGCCACGACAGACAGAGAGAGAGGGCGGACAAACTCTCCAACAGAAACAAACTTTTCAACAGAGATCCCGACGACACACTGAGCGTAAATATATTTATTGATTGCAATTGTTCCCGAATGAGTGAGCGTTCATGTGCAAAGGATTAGCATTTCATTTGTTATAATTGTCAACTTTGTAGTGTCTCATGTCAGTTGACCCCCACTTCCCTTTCTGTCCACCAATATGCCGGTTTATCCCACTAGGGAATCTCCGTTATCCTTTCCTTGTAACTGTCTACTGTTTGTTTATGCATTTCTATGAATTACTTAGTTAGTAAATAAATGATTTAAGACAAATGGATGACTAACAGTGAAGACTGGGTTTGTGCAGATAACCAACAATTTACGACGTTTGGAATGAGACTAACAAATCAAATCAAATGTATTTATATAGCCCTTCGTACATCAGCTGATGTCTCAAAGTGCTGTACAGAAACCCAGCCTAAAACCCCAAACAGCAAGCAATGCAGGTGTAGAAGCACTAACGTGAGGTAAAATAATGTAATGGTAATGGTGTCCTTGTAATGTTACCTGTAATGGTGTCTTAATGTTACCTTGTTATCTCTCTATAATGTTACCTGTAATGGTGTCTCTCTATAGTAAATGTAATGGTGTCTCTTTAATGTTACCTGTAATGGATGTCTCTCTATAATGTTACCTGTGATGGTGTCTCTCTATAATGTTACCTGTAACGTTATCTCTCTATAATGTTATCTCTCTATAATGTTACCTGTAATGTTATCTCTCTATAATGTTACCTGTAATGGTGTCTCTCAAATGTTACCTGTAACGTTATCTCTATAATGTTATCTGCTCTATAATGTTACCTGTAATGTTATCTCTCTATAACGTTACCTGTAATGGTGTCTCTCTATAATGTTACCTGTAATGGTGTCTCTCTATAATGTTACCTGTAACGTTATCTCTCTATAATGGCATAATGTTACCTGTAACGTTATCTCTCTATAATGTTATCTAAATAATGTTACCTGTAATGTTATCTCTCTATAATGTTACCTGTAATGGTGTCTCATAATGTTACCTGTAATGGTGTCTCTCTATAATGATACCTGTAATGGTGTCTCTATAATGTTACCTGTAATGGTGTCTCTCTATAATGTTACCTGTAATGGTGTCTCTCTATAATGTTACCTGTAATGGTGTCTCTCTATAATGTTACCTGTAATGGTGTCTCTCTATAATGTTACCTGTAATGGTGTCTCTCTATAATGTTACCTGTGATGGTGTCTCTTAATGTTACCTGTAATGGTGTCTCTCTATAATGTTACCTGTAATGGTGTCTCTCTATAATGTTACCTGTAATGGTGTCTCTCTATAATGTTACCTGTAATGGTGTCTCTCTATAATGTTACCTGTAATGTTATGTCTCTATAATGTTGTCTGTTATCTCTATAATGTTACCTGTAATGTTATGTCTCTATAATGTTACCTGTAATGGTGTCTCTCTATAATGTTACCTGTAATGGTGTCTCTATAATGTTACCTGTAATGGTGTCTCTATAATGTTACCTGTAACGTTATCTCCTATAATGGTGTCTCTCTATAATGTTACCTGTAATGTTATCTCTACTATAAAATCTGTAATGGTGTCTCTATAATGTTACCTGTAATGTTATGTCTCTATAATGTTACCTGTAATGGTGTCTCTCTATAATGTTACCTGTAATGGTGTCTCTCTATAATGATACCTGTAATGGTGTCTCTCTATAATGTTACCTGTAATGGTGTCTCTCTATAATGTTACCTGTAATGGTGTCTCTCTATAATGTTACCTGTAATGGTGTCTCTCTATAATGTTACCTGTAATGGTGTCTCTCTATAATGTTACCTGTAAGGGTGTCTCTCTATAATGTTACCTGTAATGGTGTCTCTCTATAATGTTACCTGTAATGGTGTCTCTCTATAATGTTACCTGTAATGGTGTCTCTCTATAATGTTACCTGTAATGGTGTCTCTCTATAATGTTACCTGTAATGTTGTCTCTCTATAATGTTACCTGTAATGGTGTCTCTCTATAATGTTACCTGTAATGGTGTCGCTCTATAATGTTACCTGTAATGTGTCTCTCTATAATGTTACCTGTAATGTTATCTCTCTATAATGTTACCTGTAAGGGTATCTCTCTATAATGTTACCTGTAACGTTATCTCTCTATAATGATGTCTCTCTATAATGTTACCTGTAATGTTATGTCTCTATAATGTTGTCTCTCTATAATGTTACCTGTAATGTTATCTCTCTATAATGTTACCTGTAATGTTATCTCTATATAATGTTACCTGTAATGGTATCTCTCTATAATGTTACCTGTAACGTTATCTCTCTATAATGGTCTCTCTATAATGTTACCTGTAACGTTATCTCTCTATAATGTTATCTCTCTATAATGTTACCTGTAATGTTATCTCTCTATAATGTTACCTGTAATGTTATGTCTCTATAATGTTACCTGTAATGGTGTCTCTCTATAATGTTACCTGTAATGGTGTCTCTCTATAATGATACCTGTAATGGTGTCTCTCTATAATGTTACCTGTAATGGTGTCTCTCTATAATGTTGTCTCTCTATAATGTTACCTGTAATGTTATGTCTCTATAATGTTACCTGTAATGGTGTCTCTCTATAATGTTACCTGTAATGGTGTCTCTCTATAATGTTACCTGTAATGGTGTCTCTCTATAATGTTACCTGTAATGGTGTCTCTCTATAATGTTACCTGTAATGGTGTCTCTCTATAATGTTACCTGTAATGGTGTCTCTCTATAATGTTACCTGTAATGGTGTCTCTCTATAATGTTACCTGTAATGGTGTCTCTCTATAATGTTACCTGTAACGTTATCTCTCTATAATGTTGTCTCTCTATAATGTTACCTGTAATGTTATCTCTCTATAATGTTACCTGTAATGGTGTCTCTCTATAATGTTACCTGTAATGGTGTCTCTCTATAATGTTACCTGTAATGTTATCTCTCATAATGGTGTCTCTCTATAATGTTACCTGTAACCTGTAATATCTCCTATAATGTTATCTCTCTATAATGTTACCTGTAATGGTGTCTCTCTATAATGTTACCTGTAATGGTGTCTTCTATAATGTTACCTGTAATGGTGTCTCTATAATGTTACCTGTAATGGTGTCTCTGTAATGTTACCTGTAATGGTGTCTCTATAATGTTACCTGTAATGGTGTCTCTATAATGTTACCTGTGATGGTGTCTCTCTATAATGTTACCTGTAATGGTGTCTCTCATAATGTTACCTGTAATGGTGTCTCTATAATGTTACCTGTAATGGTGTCTCTCTATAATGTTACCTGTAATGTTATGTCTGTAATGTTTCTATAATGTTGTCTCTCTATAATGTTACCTGTAATGTTATGTCTCTATAATGTTACCTGTAATGGTGTCTCTCTATAATGTTACCTGTAATGGTGTCTCTCTATAATGTTACCTGTAATGGTGTCTCTCTATAATGTTACCTGTAACATCTCTCTATAATGTGTAGCAATGTTACCTGTAACGTTACATCCTGCTTATCTCTCCATAATGTTACCTGTAATGTTATCTCTCTATAATGTTACCTGTAATGGTGTCTCTATAATGTTACCTGTAATGGTGTCTCTATAATGATACCTGTAATGGTGTCTCTCTATAATGTTACCTGTAATGGTGTCTCTCTATAATGTTACCTGTAATGGTGTCTCTCTATAATGTTACCTGTAATGGTGTCTCTCCCATAATGTTACCTGTAATGGTGTTTCTATAATGTTACCTGTAATGGTGTCTCTCTATAATGTTACCTGTAATGGTGTCTCTCTATAATGTTACCTGTAAGGGTGTCTCTCTATAATGTTACCTGTAATGGTGTCTCTCTATAATGTTACCTGTAATGGTGTCTCTCTATAATGTTACCTGTAATGGTGTCTCTCTATAATGTTACCTGTAATGTTATGTCTCTATAATGTTGTCTCTCTATAATGTTACCTGTAATGTTATGTCTCTATAATGTTACCTGTAATGGTGTCTCTCTATAATGTTACCTGTAATGGTGTCTCTCTATAATGTTACCTGTAATGGTGTCTCTCTATAATGTTACCTGTAATGGTGTCTCTCTATAATGTTACCTGTAATGTTATGTCTCTATAATGTTACCTGTAATGTTGTCTCTCAATCTACTCTGTACCATAACCTGCTCCATACCTGTATAGAATCAATCTACCCTGTACCACATCCTGCTCTATCCCAGTGTAGCATGTTTCTACCCTGTACCACATCCTGCTCTATCCCAGTGTGGCATGTTTCTACCCTGTACCACATCCTGCTCCATCCCAGTGTAGCATGTTTCTACCCTGTACCACATCCTGCTCCATCCCAGTGTAGCATGTTTCTACCCTGTACCACATCCTGCTCTATCCCAGTGTAGCATGTTTCTACCCTGTACCACATCCTGCTCCATCCCAGTGTAGCATGTTTCTACCCTGTACCACATCCTGCTCTATCCCAGTGTAGCATGTTTCTACCCTGTACCACATCCTGCTCTATCCCAGTGTAGCATGTTTCTACCCTGTACCACATCCTGCTCCATCCCAGTGTAGCATGTTTCTACCCTGTACCACATCCTGCTCCATCCCAGTGTAGCATGTTTCTACCCTGTACCACATCCTGCTCCATCCCAGTGTAGCATGTTTCTACCCTGTACCACATCCTGCTCCATCCCAGTGTAGCATGTTTCTACCCTGTACCACATCCTGCTCCATCCCAGTGTAGCATGTTTCTACCCTGTACCACATCCTGCTCCATCCCAGTGTGGCATGTTTCTACCCTGTACCACATCCTGCTCCATACCTGCATTGTGGTCTGAATGCTGTGTCTTTCGTCATCCAGTGGAGCTAGCAGTACAGCAGGTCTGGCCCTCTGCAGCTGAAGACTGGCCTGCTGCACCTCCGCAATGTTGGCCTGAAAATACATATGGATAGGTTGGATCAGAGTTACTGCAATGAAATGGTATTTGTTAAAAAGAAACATCTAATCAAATCACATTTTATTGGACACATACATGCGTTTAGCAGGTGTAGCGAAATGCCCCTTGGCAACTTTATGTATTTAGCCTGGTCCTACATCTGTTTGTGCTGTCCATTAGTCTGGTCTCAGAGCAAAACGTATTATATCTTACTAAAATCTATTTAGTATGTGTTACAGGCTTTGGTTTTCCATTTATATTTTAAGGTTGGACGTTAGCATGTAGGGCGCACCGATTGGCGTCACCTCGTTAGTCATAATGTGTTACACCTGTGCTGGTTTGTCACCTCTTTAGTGGGAAGGTGTTTCACCTGTGCTGTTTGAGGTGTTATTTACGAGTCTTGCCCAGTGCTCCAGTTGTCTTGAGAGATGTGGAGGGTGAACACCTTCAGTTGGCCCAGTGCTCCAGTTGTCTTGAGAGATGTGGAGGGTGAACACCTTCAGTTGACCCAGTGCTCCAGTTGTCTTGAGAGATGTGGAGGGTGAACACCTTCAGTTGGCCCAGTGCTCCAGTTGTCTTGAGAGATGTGGAGGGTGAACATCTTCAGTTGACCCAGTGCTCCAGTTGTCTTGAGAGATGTGGAGGGTGAACACCTTCAGTTGACCCAGTGCTCCAGTTGTCTTGAGAGATGTGGAGGGTGAACACCTTCAGTTGACCCAGTGCTCCAGTTGTCTTGAGAGATGTGGAGGGTGAACACCTTCAGTTGACCCAGTGCTCCAGTTGTCTTGAGAGATGTGGAGGGTGAACACCTTCAGTTGACCCAGTGCTCCAGTTGTCTTGAGAGATGTGGAGGGTGAACACCTTCAGTTGGCCCAGTGCTCCAGTTGTCTTGAGAGATGTGGAGGGTGAACACCTTCAGTTGACCCAGTGCTCCAGTTGTATTGAGAGATGTGGAGGGTTAACACCTTCAGTTGGCCCAGTGCTCCAGTTGTCTTGAGAGATGTGGAGGGTGAACACCTTCAGTTGACCCAGTGCTCCAGTTGTCTTGAGAGATGTGGAGGGTGAACACCTTCAGTTGACCCAGTGCTCCAGTTGTCTTGAGAGATGTGGAGGGTGAACACCTTCAGTTGGCCCAGTGCTCCAGTTGTCTTGAGAGATGTGGAGGGTGAACACCTTCAGTTGACCCAGTGCTCCAGTTGTCTTGAGAGATGTGGAGGGTGAACACCTTCAGTTGACCCAGTGCTCCAGTTGTCTTGAGAGATGTGGAGGGTGAACACCTTCAGTTGGCCCAGTGCTCCAGTTGTCTTGAGAGATGTGGAGGGTGAACACCTTCAGTTGGCCCAGTGCTCCAGTTGTCTTGAGAGATGTGGAGGGTGAACACCTTCAGTTGACCCAGTGCTCCAGTTGTCTTGAGAGATGTGGAGGGTTAACACCTTCAGTTGACCCAGTGCTCCAGTTGTCTTGAGAGATGTGGAGGGTGAACACCTTCAGTTGGCCCAGTGCTCCAGTTGTCTTGAGAGATGTGGAGGGTGAACACCTTCAGTTGACCCAGTGCTCCAGTTGTCTTGAGAGATGTGGAGGGTGAACACCTTCAGTTGGCCCAGTGCTCCAGTTGTCTTGAGAGATGTGGAGGGTTAACACCTTCAGTTGACCCAGTGCTCCAGTTGTCTTGAGAGATGTGGAGGGTGAACACCTTCAGTTGGCCCAGTGCTCCAGTTGTCTTGAGAGATGTGGAGGGTGAACACCTTCAGTTGGCCCAGTGCTCCAGTTGTATTGAGAGATGTGGAGGGTTAACACCTTCAGTTGGCCCAGTGCTCCAGTTGTCTTGAGAGATGTGGAGGGTGAACACCTTCAGTTGGCGCTCCCTATTTTATTTCTAGACAAACAATTCTTTATCTGATCTTCCCTGTTTTCCTCTTTGCTCCACTTTTTGATTTGATTCCTGTCTTTATGTGTGGATGTCTTTTAGGTTCTAGTTGTTATTGCAAGTCAACTGTCATGAGTGTCTTTCAGAAGCCCTCTGAAAACCCCTTCTGTTTCATTGTGGCTTTGCTCAGTGACTCTGCAGAACACGGTTTGTTTTGCATCCGCCAGTGTGTCATTACTGCCGTGAGAAATTGTCTCTGTGTCCTACGTTGAGATAAAAATTCTTATGGGAGCAGTCCAGCCCATTAAGTCTCTGGTCTATCTCCATAACAAGATTTTGGATCAGATATGTATGAATGGGGCGGCAGGGTAGCCTAGTGGTTAGAGCATTGGACTAGTAACCGAAAGGTTGCAAGTTCAAATCCCTGAGCTGACAAGGTACAAAATCTGTCGTTCTGCCCCTGAACAGGCAGTTAACCCACTGTTCCTAGGCCATTGAAAATAAGAATTAGTTCTTAACTGACTTGCCTAGTAAAGTAAAGGTAAAATAAATAAATAAATAATAAAATAAAATCCTTTGTTTCAGATGGGTTTGTGTCTCTGCAGAGGGGAGATGCTGGTAAGCAGCCGGAGAAGATACTGTGAGACATTGGGGCAGCCCAGTCCTTCACTTTGTTTCAGATGGGTTTGTGTCTCTGCAGAGGGGAGATGCTGGTAAGCAGCTGGATAAAAGCGATATTATATATATTATAAGATACTGTGAGACATTGGGGCAGCCCAGTCCTTCACTTTGTTTCAGATGGGTTTGTGTCTCTGCAGAGGGGAGATGCTGGTCAGCAGCCGGAGAAGATACTGTGAGACATTGGGGCAGCCCAGTCCTTCATTTTGGAGGATGTTTTGCCTTTGGCTGAAACTTCAGCAACTGGTTAAAGTGTGTTAGTGGAGATGGGTTGCATGGAAGATCCTTTGTATTATGTAGAATGCGAATCTGATCTTTTATCTGGTTTCTTCTTGTATTTGTGGTATTGACCTGTTGAGCTGTCTGTTTGAACTACTTATTTGATTAAAACTGTGTTGTTGGTTAAGGGCTTCTAAGTAAGAATTTCAATGTACACCTGATTCGCTGTACAATTTGTTTGCAACGGCACACCTGTCTGTATAAGGTCCCACAGTATTGTCCGATTGTGTCGAAGCACTGATCTGGGGTAGGGTACCAAAACATTTCTGCAGCATTGAAGGTCCCCAAGAACACAGTGGCCTCCATCTTTCTTAAATGGAAGAAGTTTTGAACCACCAATACTTTTTCTAGAGCTGGCCGCCCATCCAAATTGAGCAATCGCGGGAGAAGAGCCTTCATCAGGGAGGTGACCAAGATCCCGATGGTCACTCTGACAGAGCTCCAGAGTTCCTGTGTGGGGATGGGAGAACCTTGCAGAAGGACAACCATCTCTGCAGCACTCCACCAATCAGGCCTTTACGGTAGAGTTGCCAGACTGAAGCCACTCCTCAGGAATAGACACACGTCCGCTTGGAGGACTCTCAGACCATGAGAAATAAGATACTCTTGTCTGATAAAATCAAGATTGAACTATTTGCCCTGAATGCCAAGTGTCTGGATGAAACCTGACTCCATCCCTACGGTGAGTATGGTGATGGTAGCATCATGCTGTGGGGATGTTTTTCTGCGGTGGAGACTTGGAGACTTGTCAAGATCAAGGGAAAGATGAACGGAGCAAAGTACAGAGAGCTCTTTGATGAATACCTGCTCCAGAGTGCTCAGGGCCTCAGACTGGGGTTCACCTTCTAACTGGACAACGACCCTAAGCACAGCAAAGATAATGCAGGAGCCCAAACTTGAACCCGATCGAACAGCTCTGGAGAGACCTGAAAATAGCTGTGCAGCGAGGCTCCCCATCCAACCTGACAGAGCTTGAGAGGATCTGCAGAGAAGAACTGGATAAACTACTCAAATACAGATGTGCCAAGCTTGTAGAATCATACCCAAGAAGACTGGAGGCTGTAGTCACTGCCACTGTTACTGTTTTTGCTTTGTCATTATGGGGTATTGTATTTAGATTAATGAGGGGGAAAAAATATTTTATCCATTTTATATTCATATTAAGGCTAACATAGTGGAAAAAGTCAAGGGGTCTGAACTTTCCGAGTGCACAGTATTTTACGATTGCTATTGCATTGGTAGGCCAATGTAATGTAACGTAGAGTAACATATCATACTAAATGGAGTGGCGCAAATATTTAAATACTTTTTTTACTCTGAGACCAAATTGTGTCCATAGCATTTGGCAAGACAGCACAAACAGATCACGCGACAGGGCCATTATTTAATCACTATTAGCCTGGTTCAGACCTTGATGTACCAACTCCTCTGATGATCGTTTTCTTTCCTTCACACACTCTCTAAACTACACACACACACACACACACACACACACACACACACACACACACACACACACACACACACACACACACACACACACACACACACACACACACACACACACACACACACACACACACACACACACACACCTCTCTCTCTCTCACACATGTACTCCTCTTGCTCTCTCTTTCTCACACCCTCTCTCCTACATATGGAGATCTGGTACCAGGCTCTACTGTACATAATTGCATTGCACTACATAAGATTACATAATACAGCATAGCATTATACAGCATAACATAATATAGCATAACATAATATAGCATAATATAATATAATACAGCATAATATAATATAATACAGCATAATAATAATAATATATATAATAATATAATAATACAGCATGACATAATATAACATAATATAACATAATATAACATAATATAGCATAATATAACATAATATAACATAATATAGCATAATATAGCATAATATAACATAATATAGCATAATATAACATAATATAACATAATATAGCATAATATAACATAATATAACATAATATAACATAATATAGCATAATAATAATAATATATATAATAATATAATAATACAGCATGACATAATATAACATAATATAACATAATATAACATAATATAGCATAATATAACATAATATAGCATAATATAACATAATATAGCATAATATAACATAATATAACATAATATAACATAATATAACATAATATAGCATAATATAACATAATATAGCATAATATAACATAATATAGCATAATATAACATAATATAGCATAATATAGCATAATATAACATAATATAGCATAATATAATATAATACAGCATAATAATAATAATATATATAATAATATAATAATACAGCATGACATAATATAATATAACATAACATAATATAACATAATATAGCATAATATAGCATTATATAACATAATATAGCATAATATAATAATACATAATACAGCATAACATAATATAACATAATATAGCATAACATAATATAACATAATATAGCATAATATAGCATAATATAACATAATATAGCATAATATAATATAACATAATATAGCATAACATAATATAACATAATATAGCATAACATAATATAACATAATATAACATAATATAGCACAATATAACATAATATAGCATAATATTGCATAACAGAATATAAAATAGCATAATATAGCATAACATAATATAGCATAACATAGCATAATATTGCATAACATAATATAGCATAACATAATATAGCATAATATAATATAGCATAATATAGCATAACATAATATTGCATAACATAATATAGCATAACATAATATAGCATAACATAATATAGCATAATATTGCATAACACAATATAAAATAGCATAATATAGCATAACATAATATAGCATAACATAGCATAATATTTCATAACATAATATAGCATAACATAGCATAATATTTCATAACAGAATATAAAATAAAATAATATAGCATAGCATAATAGCGATTAGCATAGCATAATATAGCATAACATAATATAGCATAATATAATATAGCACAACATAATATTGATTAGTATAGCATAATGTAGCATAACATAACATAAAATAACAAATAGAATAACATAACATAGCGTAATATAGTTTTACATAACATATTATATCATAACATAGCATAGCATAGCATAAACAGGGATAGTATAGCGTAACATAACACAAGACACCACAACCTGTATAAAATCTTTGGTGAGTTTGTTCATCTGCTGGTTGGAGAGGTAATGTTTCCACTGTAAATAGGGAGCATTGTGTGTATCCACGTGGCATTGTGTGTTCTCTGAGCCATGGTGTGACAACACAGCAGCCTCTGCTGCACCACTACCCAGCAGCCTCTGCTGCCACCTCCCAGGGTGCACCGCTCCAAACTCCTTGGTCATGGAGAGGACCATCTCAGCCGACGGGAACAGATTGTTCTGGACAACGTCCTTCATCTTCCTCAGCTGGACCAGCAGGCTCAACCTGAAGAATCATAAACAACTATATTAACCATATACAACTATAACAAATACTACCAGCAGGCTCAACCTGAAGAATCATAAGCAACTATATTAACCATATACAACTATAACAAATACTACCAGCAGGCTCAACCTGAAGAATCATAAACAACTATATTAACCATATACAACTATAACAAATACTACCAGCAGGCTCAACCTGAAGAATCATAAGCAACTATATTAATCATATATAACTATAACAAATACTACCAGCAGGCTCAACCTGAAGAATCATAAACAACTATATTAACCATATACAACTATAACAAATACTACCAGCAGGCTCAACCTGAAGAATCATAAGCAACTATATTAACCATATACAACTATAACAAATACTACCAGCAGGCTCAACCTGAAGAATCATAAGCAACTATATTAACCATATACAACTATAACAAATACTACCAGCAGGCTCAACCTGAAGAATCATAAGCAACTATATTAACCATATACAACTATAACAAATACTACCAGCAGGCTCAACCTGAAGAATCATAAGCAACTATATTAATCATATATAACTATAACAAATACTACCAGCAGGCTCAACCTGAAGAATCATAAACAACTATATTAACCATATACAACTATAACAAATACTACCAGCAGGCTCAACCTGAAGAATCATAAGCAACTATATTAACCATATACAACTATAACAAATACTACCAGCAGGCTCAACCTGAAGAATCATAAACAACTATATTAACCATATACAACTATAACAAATACTACCAGCAGGCTCAACCTGAAGAATCATAAGCAACTATATTAACCATATACAACTATAACAAATACTACCAGCAGGCTCAACCTGAAGAATCATAAACAACTATATTAACCATATACAACTATATTAATCATATACAACTATATTAACCACAAAAGACAGAGACAGACAGACAGACAGACAGACAGACAGACAGACAGACAGACAGACAGACAGGTGTAGTACCGTGACATGGCCTGGAAGCAGGTATGAGGCACCATGTCTCTGACGTAGACCAGAGGTTGTCTCATGATGGTCTCCAGGGGTTGGTGTAGGTGGACGGGAGTAAAGCTGACATCCAGACGGGTATATAGACGCTTAGAGAAACTCAGACCAGAGTTATAGAGAACCATCACCTGGTCCTCCTCACTGCCTGTTAACCTGAAACCACATTAACATCACACTTTACATTTATCTATAACATCTTACTGTCTGGAGAGTCTCTATGTATCTGTCTGGAGAGTCTCTATGTATCTTACTGTCTGGAGAGTCTCTATGTATCTGTCTGGAGAGTCTCTATGTACCTTACTGTCTGGAGAGTCTCTATGTACCTTACTGTCTGGAGAGTCTCTATGTATCTTACTGTCTGGAGAGTCTCTATGTACCTTACTGTCTGGAGAGTCTCTATGTACCTTACTGTCTGGAGATTCTCTATGTACCTTACTGTCTGGAGAGTCTCTATGTACCTTACTGTCTGGAGAGTCTCTATGTATCTGTCTGGAGAGTCTCTATGTACCTTACTTTCTGGAGAGTCTCTATGTATCTGTCTGGAGATTCTCTATGTACCTTACTGTCTGGAGAGTCTCTATGTATCTGTCTGGAGAGTCTCTATGTATCTGTCTGGAGATTCTCTATGTACCTTACTGTCTGGAGAGTCTCTATGTATCTGTCTGGAGATTCTCTATGTACCTTACTGTCTGGAGAGTCTCTATGTATCTGTCTGGAGAGTCTCTATGTACCTTACTGTATGGAGAGTCTCTATGTATCTTACTGTCTGGAGAGTCTCTATGTATCTGTCTGGAGAGTCTCTATGTACCTTACTGTCTGGAGGGTCTCTATGTATCTGTCTGGAGGGTCTCTATGTATCTGTCTGGAGAGTCTCTATGTATCTGTCTGGAGAGTCTCTATGTACCTTACTGTCTGGAGAGTCTCTATGTATCTTACTGTCTGGATAGTCTCTATGTATCTGTCTGGAGAGTCTCTATGTACCTTACTGTATGGAGAGTCTCTATGTATCTTACTGTCTGGAGAGTCTCTATGTATCTGTCTGGAGAGTCTCTATGTACCTTACTGTCTGGAGGGTCTCTATGTATCTGTCTGGAGAGTCTCTATGTATCTGTCTGGAGAGTCTCTATGTACCTTACTGTCTGGAGAGTCTCTATGTATCTTACTGTCTGGATAGTCTCTATGTATCTGTCTGGAGAGTCTCTATGTACCTTACTGTCTGGAGAGTCTCTATGTATCTTACTGTCTGGAGAGTCTCTATGTATCTGTCTGGAGAGTCTCTATGTACCTTACTGTCTGGAGAGTCTCTATGTATCTGTCTGGAGAGTCTCTATGTATCTGTCTGGAGATTCTCTATGTATCTTACTGTCTGGAGAGTCTCTATGTATCTGTCTGGAGAGTCTCTATGTATCTTACTGTCTGGAGAGTCTCTATGTATCTGTCTGGAGAGTCTCTATGTATCTTACTGTCTGGGGAGTCTCTATGTATCTGTCTGGAGAGTCTCTGTGTATCTTACTGTATGGAGAGTCTCTATGTATCTGTCTGGAGAGTCTCTATGTATCTGTCTGGAGAGTCTCTATGTATCTGTCTGGAGAGTCTCTATGTACCTTACTGTCTGGAGAGTCTCTATGTATCTTACTGTCTGGAGAGTCTCTATGTACCTTACTGTCTGGAGAGTCTCTATGTATCTTACTGTCTGGAGAGTCTCTATGTACCTTACTGTCTGGAGATTCTCTATGTATCTGTCTGGAGATTCTCTATGTATCTGTCTGGAGATTCTCTATGTATCTGTCTGGAGAGTCTCTATGTATCTGTCTGGAGAGTCTCTATGTATCTGTCTGGAGATTCTCTATGTATCTTACTGTCTGGAGACTCTCTATGTAACTTACTGTCTGGAGAGTCTCTATGTATCTGTCTGGAGAGTCTCTATGTACCTTACTGTCTGGAGAGTCTCTATGTATCTGTCTGGAGAGTCTCTATGTATCTGTCTGGAGAGTCTCTATGTATCTGTCTGGAGAGTCTCTATGTATCTGTCTGGAGAGTCTCTATGTATCTGTCTGGAGAGTCTCTATGTATCTGTCTGGAGAGTCTCTATGTATCTGTCTGGAGAGTCTCTATGTATCTGTCTGGAGAGTCTCTATGTATCTTACTGTCTGGAGAGTCTCTATGTATCTGTCTGGAGAGTCTCTATGTACCTGTCTGGAGAGTCTCTATGTATCTTACTGTCTGGAGAGTCTCTATGTATCTGTCTGGAGAGTCTCTATGTAACTTACTGTCTGGAGATTCTCTATGTATCTGTCTGGAGAGTCTCTATGTATCTGTATGGAGAGTCTCTATGTAACTTACTGTCTGGAGATTCTCTATGTATCTGTCTGGAGAGTCTCTATGTATCTGTCTGGAGAGTCTCTATGTACCTTACTGTCTGGAGAGTCTCTATGTATCTTACTGTATGGAGAGTCTCTATGTACCTTACTGTCTGGAGAGTCTCTATGTAACTTACTGTCTGGAGAGTCTCTGTGTATCTTACTGTCTGGAGAGTCTCTATGTATCTGTCTGGAGAGTCTCTATGTATCTGTCTGGAGAGTCTCTATGTATCTTACTGTATGGAGAGTCTCTATGTATCTGTCTGGAGAGTCTCTATGTATCTGTCTGGAGAGTCTCTATGTATCTGTAGGAAAATAACTAGCTTTACTACATAGGAAAATAACTAGCTTTACTACATAGGAAAATAAATAGCTTTACTACATAGGAAAAATAACTAGCTTTACTACATAGGAAAATAACTAGCTTTACTACATAGGAAAATAACTAGCTTTACTACATAGGAAAAATAACTAGCTTTACTACATAGGAAAAATAACTAGCTTTACTAATAGGAAAATAACTAGCTTTACTACATAGGAAAATAACTAGCTTTACTACATAGGAAAAATAACTAGCTTTACTACAAAGGAAAATAACTAGCTTTCTACATAGGAAAATAACTAGCTTTACTACATAGGAAAATAACTAGCTTTACTACATAGGAAAATAACTAGCTTTACTACATAGGAAAATAACTAGCTTTACTACGTAGGAAAATAACTAGCTTTACTACATAGGAAAATAACTAGCTTTACTACATAGGAAAAATAACTAACTTTACTACATAGGAAAAATAACTAGCTTTACTACATAGGAAAAATAACTAGCTTTACTACATAGGAAAATAACTAGCTTTACTACATAGGAAAATAACTAGCTTTACTACATAGGAAAAATAACTAGCTTTACTACATAGGAAAATAACTAGCTTTACTACATAGGAAAATAACTAGCTTTACTACATAGGAAAAATAACTATCTTTACTACATAGGAAAAATAACTAGCTTTACTACATAGGAAAATAACTAGCTTTACTACATAGGGAAAATAACTAGCTTTACTACATAGGAAAAATAACTAGCTTTACTACATAGGAAAAATAACTAGCTTTACTAATAGGAAAATAACTAGCTTTACTACATAGGAAAATAACTAGCTTTACTACATAGGAAAAATAACTAGCTTTACTACATAGGAAAAATAACTAGCTTTCTACATAGGAAAATAACTAGCTTTACTACATAGGAAAATAACTAGCTTTACTACATAGGAAAATAACTAGCTTTACTACATAGGAAAATAACTAGCTTTACTACGTAGGAAAATAACTAGCTTTACTACATAGGAAAATAACTAGCTTTACTACATAGGAAAATAACTAGCTTTACTACATAGGAAAAATAACTAGCTTTACTACATAGGAAAAATAACTAGCTTTACTACATAGGAAAATAACTAGCTTTACTACATAGGAAAATAACTAGCTTTACTACATAGGAAAAATAACTAGCTTTACTACATAGGAAAAATAACTAGCTTTACTACATAGGAAAAATAACTACCTTTACTACATAGGAAAATAACTAGCTTTACTACATAGGAAAATAACTAGCTTTACTACATAGGAAAAATAACTATCTTTACTACATAGGAAAATAACTAGCTTTACTACATAGGAAAAATAACTATCTTTACTACATAGGAAAAATAACTAGCTTTACTACATAGGAAAATAACTAGCTTTACTACATAGGGAAAATAACTAGCTTTACTACATAGGGAAAATAACTAGCTTTACTACATAGGAAAATAACTAGCTTTACACCAGTGGTGAGAGCGCGTGGTGAGGAGACAGATTCTCGCCACGCCACCTGGTAGGAGCGACCTGTCAGGTAGGACGCAAGGACATGCTAGGCAAAGCTCCGCCTTATCTCAGCTCCGCCTTATCTCAGCTCACTGGTCACGATGGCAACACCCATCCGTAGCACGCGCTCCAGCAGATGTATCTCATTGATCATCCCTAAAGCCAACACCTCATTCGGCCGCCTTTCGTTCCAGTACTCTACTGCCTGTGACTGGAACGAATTGCAAAAATCGCTGAAGTTGGAGACTTTTATCTCCCTCACCAACTTCAAACATCATCTATCTGAGCAGCTAACCGATCGCTGCAGCTGTACGTAGTCCTTCGGTAAATAGCCCACCCATTTCCACCTACCTCATCCCCACAGTTTTTATTTCTTTACTTTTCTGCTCTTTTGCACACCAATATCTCCACCTGTACATGATCATCTGATCATTTATCACTCCAGTGTTAATCTGCAATATTGTAATTATTCGCCTACCTCCTCATGCCTTTTGCACACATTGTATATAGACTCCCCTTTTTTCTCTGTGTTATTGACTTGTTAATTGTTTACTCCATGTGTAACTCTGTGTTGTCTGTTCACACTGCTATGCTTTATCTTGGCCAGGTCGCAGTTGCAAATGAGAACCTGTTCTCAACTAGCCTACCTGGTTAAATAAAGGTTAAATAAAAAAAATAAAAAAAATACAAAAAAACTGTATGGGGACAGTCATATATATATATGTCTAACTGTATAGAGACAGTATATATATATATATATATATATATATATATATATATATATATATATATATAGTCTATATATATATATATATATATAACTTACTATATGGGGATAGTCTATATATATAACTTACTGTATGGAGGCAGTCTAACGTACTGTATGGAGACAGTCTATATACATCTTAATGTATGGGGACAGTCTATATATGTAACGTACTGTATAAAGACAGTCTATATATGTAACGTACTGTATAAAGACAGTCTATATACATCTTAATGTATGGGGAGAGTCTATATATATAACTTATTATATGGAGACTATATAACTTTATATAACTCTGTATAACTTACTGTATGGAGACAGCCTAACATGATGATGGTATCTTACTGTATGGAGACAGTCTCTATTTAACTTACTGTATGGAGACAGTCTCTATATAACTTACTGTATGGAGACAGTCTCTATATAACTTACTGTATGGAGACAGTCTCTATATAACTTACTGTATGGAGACAGTCTCTATATAACTTACTGTATGGATACAGTCTCTATATAATGTACTGTATGGAGACAGTCTCTATATAACTTACTGTATGGAGACAGTCTCTATATAACTTACTGTATGGAGACAGTCTCTATATAACTTACTGTATGGAGACTGTCTCTATATAACTTACTGTATGGAGACATTCTCTATATAACTTACTGTATGGAGACAGTCTCTATATAACTTACTGTGTGGAGACAGTCTCTATATAACTTACTGTGTGGAGACAGTCTCTATATAACGTACTGTATGGAGACAGTTTCTATATAACTTAATGTATGGAGACAGTCTCTATATAACTTACTGTATGGAGACAGTCTCTATATAACTTACTGTACGGAGACAGTCTCTATATAACTTGGACTGTATGGAGACAGTCTCTATATAACTTACTGTATGGAGACAGTCTCTATATGACTTACTGTACGGAGACAGTCTCTATATGACTTACTGTACGGAGACAGTCTCTATATAACTTACTGTATGGAGACAGTCTCTATATAACTTACTGTATGGAGACAGTCTCTATATAACGTACTGTATGGAGACAGTCTCTATATAATCTTAATGTATGGAGACAGTCTCTATATAACTTAATGTATGGAGACAGTCTCTATATAACTTACTGTATGGAGACAGTCTCTATATAACTTACTGTATGGAGACAGTCTCTATATAACTTACTGTATGGAGACAGTCTCTATATGACTTACTGTATGGAGACAGTCTCTATATAACTTACTGTATGGAGACAGTCTCTATATAACTTACTGTATGGAGACAGTCTCTATATAACTTACTGTATGGAGACAGTCTCTATATGACTTACTGTATGGAGACAGTCTCTATATAACTTACTGTATGGAGACAGTCTCTATATAACTTACTGTATGGAGACAGTCTCTATATAACTTACTGTATGGAGACAGTCTCTATATAACTGTACTGTATGGAGACAGTCTCTATATAACTTACTGTATGGAGACAGTCTCTATATAACTTACTGTATGGAGACAGTCTCTATATGACTTACTGTATGGAGACAGTCTCTATATGACTTAATGTATGGAGACAGTCTCTATATAACTTAATGTATGGAGACAGTCTCTATATAACTTACTGTATGGAGACAGTCTCTATATAACTTACTGTATGGAGACAGTCTCTATATAACTTACTGTATGGAGACAGTCTCTATATAACTTACTGTATGGAGACAGTCTCTATACAAACGTGTTGGAAGCCATAACTTACTGTATGGAGACAGTCTCTATATAACTTACTGTATGGAGACAGTCTCTATATGACTTACTGTATGGAGACAGTCTCTATAACTTCCACTGTATGGAGACCAGTCTCTATATAACTTACTGTATGGAGACAGTCTCTATATGGTTTTACTGTATGGAGACAGTCTCTATATAACTTACTGTATGGAGCCAGTCTCTATATAACTTACTGTATGGAGCCAGTCTCTATATAACTTACTGTATGGAGACAGTCTCTATATGACTTACTGTATGGAGACAGTCTCTATATAACTTACTGTATGGAGACAGTCTCTATATAACTTACTGTATGGAGACAGTCTCTATATGACTTACTGTATGGAGACAGTCTCTATATAACTTAATGTATGGAGACAGTCTCTATATAACTTACTGTATGGAGACAGTCTCTATATAACTTACTGTATGGAGACAGTCTCTATATAACTTACTGTATGGAGACAGTCTCTATATAACTTACTGTATGGAGACAGTCTCTATATAACTTACTGTATGGAGACAGTCTCTATATAGGTCTTACTGTATGGAGACAGTCTCTATATAACTTACTGTATGGAGACAGTCTCTTATAACACTTACTGTATGGAGACAGTCTCTATATAACTTACTGTATGGAGACAGTCTCTATATAACTTACTGTATGGAGCCAGTCTCTATATGACTTACTGTATGGAGACAGTCTCTATATAACTTACTGTATGGTAGACAGTTGGTCAGGATAACTTACTGTATGGAGACAGTCTCTATATAACTTACTGTATGGAGACAGTCTCTATATAACTTACTGTATGGAGCCAGTCTCTATATAACTTACTGTATCCCAGCCAGTCTCTATATAACTTGAAGGAGCTGTATGGAGACAGTCTCTATATGACTTACTGTATGGGAGACAGTCTCCAGGCGGCATATAACTTACTGTATGGAGACAGTCTCTATATAACTTACTGTTTGGAGACAGTCTCTATATAACTTACTGTATGGAGGGCCAGTAGACTGGTCAGTCTCTATATAACTTACTTGTATGGAGACAGTCTCTGATATAACTTACTGTATGGAGACAGTCTCTATATGACTTACTGTATGGAGACAGTCTCTATATAACTTACTGTATGGAGACAGTCTCTATATAACTTACTGTATGGAGACAGTCTCTATATAACTTACTGTATGGAGACAGTCTCTATAAATTACTGTATGGAGCCAGTCTCTATATAACTTACTGTATGGAGACAGTCTCTATATGACTTACTGTATGGAGACAGTCTCTATAGAACTTACTGTATGGAGACAGTCTCTATATAACTTACTGTATGGAGACAGTCTCTATATAACTTAGGCACTGTATGGAGACAGTCTCTGGACATGACTGGTACTGTAATGGAGACCGCAGTCTCTATAAACTTACTGTATGGAGACAGTCTCTATATAACTAAAACAATGATATGGAGACAGTCTACTAGGCATAACTTACATGTATGGAGACAGTCTCTATATAAGTTACTGTATGGAGACAGTAGTGAGGTCTATATAACTTACTGTATGGAGACAGTCTCAAACAAGCAGAATGGATATAACTTACTGTATGGAGACAGTCTCTATATAACTTAATGTATGGAGACAGTCTCTATATAACTTACTGTATGGAGACAGTCTCTATATAACTTACTGTATGGAGACAGTCTCTATATAATTATTATTATTATTTTATTTTTTTACCTTATTTAACCAGGAAAGTCTCTATAACACATTCTTATTTTCATGGAGCCAGGGAACAGTGGGTTAACTGCCTGTTCAGGGGCAGACAGTCAGATGTGTACCTTGTCAGTATGGAGACAGTCTTGAATGACCTTCCGGTTACAGTCTCTCTAACCACTGTATGGCTACGTCTCTATATAACTTACTGTATGGAGACAGTCTCTATATAACTTACTGTATGGAGACTGTCTCTATATAACTTACTGTATGGAGACAGTCTCTCTATAACTTACTGTATGGAGACTGTGTCCCAGAGTCTCCTGACACCTTTATGTTTCAGTCCTTCCAGAACAAAAAGGTGGATTTGTTTATCTAGCAGGTGGAACCCCGTCACCACGTCCAAGTCACGGCTCTCCCTCTCCGGCGCCGCCATCTTGTAACACGACAATGCCCGCTCCACAGTCTCCTCTGATTGGTCCTCCAGATGGAACGCCACAGCATTGATCCTTAGTAGCTCCGCCCTAAGCCGTGACATCACCGGGACATTAGCGTACTTGAACAGGTATATGATGCGTCCGAACGGGCAGTCCCATGCCCCGTCACTGGCCCCACCTTCTCCCGTCAGAGGACAGGCAATCTCCACCTGCACCTAAATCAATAAATCACTCAAATTCTCAAGTTGGGATCAATAAACTACTACTACTACCACTACTACCACTACTACCACTACTACTACTACTATTAATACTACTACCACTACTACTATTAATACTACTACCACTACCACCACTACTACTATTAATACTACTACCACTACTAGCACCACTACTATTAACTATTAATACTACCACTACTACTATTAATACTGCTACCACTACTACTATTAATACTACTACCACTACCACCACTACTACTATTGATACTACTACTACCACTACTACTATTAATACTACTACCACTACTACTATTCATACTACTACCACTACCACCACTACTACTATTAATACTACTACCACTACTACCACTACTACTATTAATACTACTACCACTACTAGCACCACTACTATTAACTATTAATACTACCACTGCTACTATTAATACTACTACCACTACTACTATTAATACTACCACTACTACTACTACCAATACTACTATTAATACTACTACCACTATCACCGCTACTACAATTAATACTACTACCACTACTACTATTAATACTAGCACTACTACTACCACTACTGCTATTAATACTACTACCACTAATGCTACTACTACTACCACTACTACTATTAATACTACTACCACTACCACTACTACCAATGCCACTACCACTACTACTACTACTACTACTACCACTACTACTATTAATACTACTACCACTACTACTATTAATACTACTACCACTACTACTATTAATACTACCACTACTACCACTGCTACTACTACTACTACTGCCACTACTACTACTACTACTACTACTACTACTACCACTACTATTAATACTACTACTATTATTACTACCACTACTACCACAGCTACTACTACTACTACTACTGCCACTACTACTATTAATACTACTATCACTACTACTACCACCATTACTACTACCACTACTACTACCACTACTACTATTACTACTACTATTAATACTACCACTACTACTACTACTACCAATACTACTATTAATACTACCACTACCACTACTACTACTATTATTAATACTACTACCACTACTACTATTAATACTGCCACTACTACCACTAATACTACTACTACTACTACTACCACTACTATTAATACTACTACCACTACTACTACCACTACTACTACTACTACTACTACTACTACTACTACTACTACCACTACTACTACTACTACTACCACTACTACTACCACTACCACTACTACTACTACCACTACTACTCCCACTACTATAAATACTACTACTACTATTAATACTACTACCACTACTACTACTACCACTACTACCAATACTACTATTAATACTACTACCACTACTACCACTACTACTACTACCACACCACTACTACTACTACTATTACGACTACTATTACTACTATTAGTACTACTACTATTACTACCACTACTACTATTATTACTACTATTAATTTTACCACTACTACTAATACTACCACCACTACTACTACTACTGCTACTACTACTACTACTACTTCTACTATTCTACTACTACTATACCTTGAGCTGTGAATTGGCGTCAAAATAGTGTCCAGGCTGTTGCTCTGGCCCATCCACCCCTCCTGTCCCTGGCATGGAGGCCATTTTCCTCTCCCAGTCACTCCTCTCACTACTCAACAGCTGGGGCGGTGGGGAACAGCGGATCGGCAGGTTCACCTGGTCATGGAACGGGAAAGAACACTAAATATTCCCATCCAACTGGTTCTGGTGCTGAAAAGAAAGATGGATGGATGTACTAGAAAAATGACAAATGTCTGCCACGATCTTCCCACTGAGGTTTAAGTGAGTAGCACAAAGTCAGATCAATGTTGTTATATTGTGATATGGATTACTGCTTCTTTGGGAAAGAGCTAGAAAGGCATTTCACTGTACTTGTGCACGTGACAATAAAAACAGTGAACAGTCTTGTTTTTCCTTGATCAATGCTAGCTTCACCTTCAGACTCCTCTGTCCTTGTAGCAGGTCATTGAGGTTAAGCTTGGCGAGGCCACAGGGGTCATAGTGTTTGCTGTTCTCTCTGAAGGGGTGGTGATTGGTCCGTTTCCCAGAGACAGGCTTGTCATCATTGGGATATGTCCCAAACAGGGCGGGGCTGGTCGACACCTTCTCCAACTTCCTGTCTCTGTCGTGGACCTCAATCTCCAGCGGAGGACCTCGCAGGACCTCCAACAGCTCCCCGGGACTTAGCAAGCCTGGATTAGGTAGAGCTAGCAATAATAAAAGCTCAAACAATAGACAGATTTAGCAATAGCTGTAGCAGTAACATTAGCTTTAGCGATAGCTTTAGCGCTAATGATAGATAAAGCGATAACTGCATTTAGCGATAGCGATGATATGAATAGTGACAGTAAACAAATTCTTAAGGGCATGTGTGACAGTGCTCCACCTGTCATGATGACATTGACGTCATTGAAGTAAACTTTAGTCCTGTGTTCCTGGCCTTTGGTCCGGTGCTTAGATGTGTTATGGAACTGGTACTGGCAGTACACTGGCAGACACTTCTCCTGGCAGAAGATGTAGTAGAAGAGGAAAGGATGTTTGGGGTCAGCTGAGACAGTGTAGTGTTAGTACCTACAGTGTGTAGAAGGGGGCAGGCTGGGAGGGTCATGTTAGAGGTCAAGAGTTGGGGTATATTACCTCTAAGACATGGAAGGGGACAGGGGATGATGGCAGGGAGGAGGCTGACAGGATGGTGATGACTAGAGGGTTGAGTTCAGCCTTCAGCTTCTCAGAGATCAGAGGTCGGTCAAGTGTGATGTTACACAGACCCTCGTACACCCCAGAGGAATATGTCTCCAGGCAGTCAGTCAGACACCGGTCTCCTGACATACACAAATTAAAAAAAGGACAAGATTGACATAACAAAACTGTTGTTCTTCATCTACGTTTTAGAACTACATTAACTTTGCCATGCCAATAGTAAAACATTTGATGTGTCTTTTCTTTGGTGTTGTGATACTGTGTTTAGCAGTGTAGTTGTAACTGGGGGATTTTGGGAGGGGCTACAGATAATTTCTAATTGGCTAGCCTTTGCCCACCAACCGGGTGTTTTGTTTTTCAGGGAAAATTGAGCTTTTAGGTGTTAGCAAGGCGACACTCCATCTTAACTCCTCCTCAACATTTACTGGATTGGTTGAACAGTGCAGAAGAAAACCACCAGACAGTTTTTTTTTCTTGTCACGACCAGTATGTAGGGGATTTAGTTTCAGGCAGTTATTTTGAGCCTGCTATGTCAGGTAACTTATTGCCTTGTGAAGTTTGTAATAGGGCTCAAATGTATTTATAAAGCCCTTTTTACATCAGCAGATGTAACAAAGTGCTCATACAGAAATCCAGCCTAAAACCCCAAACACCAAGCAATGCAGATCTAGAAGCACAGTGGCTAGGAAAAACTCCCTTGAAAGGCGGGAACTTAGGAAGAAACCTTCCATAGAGGCGTCGGAGCCCGACGAACTGGCTTTCCCTTCCAACCTATCCCATTTCCCTTCCATTCTAACCCATTTCCCTTCCAACCTATCCTATTTCCCTTCCATTCTAACCCATTTCCCTTTTCTTCCACTGCATTCTATCCAATTTCCCTTTCCTTCCATTCCATTTCCATTTCCTTCCATTCTATCGTGTTCCCTTTCCTTCCATTCCATTTCCATTTCCTTCCATTCTATCCTGTTCCCTTTCCTTCCATTCCATTTCCCTTTCCTTCCATTCCATTTCCTTCCATTCTATCCTGTTCCCTTTCCTTCCATTGCATTCTATCCAATTTCCCTTTCCTTCCATTCCATTTCCATTTCCTTCCATTCTATCCTGTTCCATTTCCTTCCATTCCATTTCCATTTCCATTTCCTTCCATTCTATCCTGTTCCCTTTCCTTCCATTCCATTTCCATTTCCTTCCATTCTATCCTGTTCCCTTTCCTTCCATTCTATCCTGTTCCCTTTCCTTCCATTCCATTTCCATTTCCATTTCCTTCCATTCTATCCTGTTCCCTTTCCTTCCATTCCATTTCCATTTCCTTCCATTCTATCCTGTTCCCTTTCCTTCCATTCTATCCTGTTTCCTTTTCCTTCCATTCCCTTTCCTTCCATTCTATCCTGTTCCCTTTCCTTCCATTCCATTTCCATTTCCTTCCATTCTATCCTGTTCCCTTTCCTTCCATTCCATTTCCTTCCATTCTATCCTGTTCCCTTTCCTTCCATTCCATTTCCATTTCCTTCCATTCTATCCTGTTCCCTTTCCTTCCATTCCATTTCCATTTCCTTCCATTCTATCCTGTTCCCTTTCCTTCCATTCCATTTCCATTTCCTTCCATTCTATCCTGTTTCCTTTCCTTCCATTCCCTTTCCTTCCATTCTATCCTGTTCCCTTTCCTTCCATTCCATTTCCATTTCCTTCCATTCTATCCTGTTCCCTTTCCTTCCATTCCCTTTCCTTCCATTCTATCCTGTTTCCTTTTCCTTCCGTTCTAACTCAGTCCCTTTTCTTCCAATCAATCCCATTTCCCTTTCCCACCATTTTATCCCATTTCCGTGGGAAATGCTGTTACGCCACTCTATCACATTTCTTTCCATTCAATTCTTTCCCATTTCATTTTCCGTCCATTCCATTTCCGTTTCCTTTCATTATATCCATTTCCCTTTCCTTCGATTCGATCCCATTTCCCTTTCCTTCCATTTGATCCCATTCCCCTTTCCTTCCATTCCATTCCTCTCTATCCCATTTACCTGTCCTTCCATTATATCCCACTTCCCTTTCCTTCTATTCTATCCCATTTTATTTTCCGTCCATTTCCTTCCATTTCCGCTTCCTTAAATCCTCTTCAGGCTAGGGGGAACTATTTTCACATCAGGATGAAAAGCGTGCCCAAAGTAAACTCCCTGCTACTCAGGCCCAGAAGCTATGATGTTTATATAATGGTAGATTCGGATAGAAAACTCTAAAGTTTCTAAAACTGTTCAAATTATGTCTGTGATTATAACATAACTTATTTGGCAGGCGAATAAATGGACATGTACTGGTACTGGTACCCCCTGTATATAGCCTCCACATTGACTCTGTACCGGTACCCCCTGTATATAGCCTCCACATTGACTCTGTACCGGTACCCCCTGTATATAGCCTCCACATTGACTCTGTACCGGTACCCCCTGTATATAGCCTCCACATTGACTCTGTACCGGTACCCCCTGTATATAGCCTCCACATTGTCTCTGTACCGGTACCCCTGTATATAACCTCCACATTGACTCTGTACCGGTACCCCTGTATATAGCCTCCACATTGACTCTGTACCGGTACCCCCTGTATATAACCTCCACATTGACTCTGTACCGGTACCCCCTGTATATAGCCTCCACATTGACTCTGTACTGGTACCCCTGTATATAGCCTCCACATTGACTCTGTACCGGTACCCCCTGTATATAGCCTCCACATTGACTCTGTACAGGTACCCCCTGTATATAGCCTCCACATTGACTCTGTACCGGTACCCCTGTATATAGCCTCCACATTGACTCTGTACCAGTACCCCCTGTATATAGCCTCCACATTGACTCTGTACCAGTACCCCCTGTATATAGCCTCCACATTGACTCTGTACCAGTACCCCCTGTATATAGCCTCCACATTGACTCTGTACCGGTACCCCTGTATATAGCCTCCACATTGACTCTGTACCGGTACCCCTGTATATAGCCTCCACATTGACTCTGTACCGGTACCCCTGTATATAGCCTCCACATTGACTCTGTACCGGTACCCCCTGTATATAGTCTCCACATTGACTCTGTACCGTAATACCATGTATATAGCCTCTACATTGACTCTGGACCAGTACCCCCTGTAAATAGCCTCCACATTGACTCTGGACCAGTACCCCCTGTATATAGCCTCCACATTGACTCTGTACCAGTTCCCCCTGTATATAGCCTCCACATTGACTCTGTACCGGTACCCCTGTATATAGCCTCCACATTGACTCTGTACCGGTACCCCTGTATATAGCCTCCACATTGACTCTGTACCGTAATACCCTGTATATAGCCTCCACATTGACTCTGTACCGGTACCCCTGTATATAACCTCCACATTGACTCTGTACGGTACCCCTGTATATAGCCTCCACATTGACTCAGTACCGGTACCCCCTGTATATAACCTCCACATTGACTCAGTACCGGTACCCGCTGTATATAGCCTCCACATTGACTCTGTACTGGTACCCCTGTATATAGTCTCCACATTGACTCTGTACTGGTACCCCTGTATATAGCCTCCACATTGACTCTGTACCGGTACCCCTGTATATAGCCTCCACATTGACTCTGTACCGGTACCTCCTGTATATAGCTTCCACATTGACTCTGTACCGGTACCCCCTGTATATAGCCTCCACATTGACTCTGTACCAGTACCCCCTGTATATAGCCTCCACATTGACTCTGTACCGGTACCCCCTGTATATAGCCTCCACATTGACTCTGTACCGGTACCCCCTGTATATAGCCTCCACATTGACTCTGTACCGGTACCCCCTGTATATAGCCTCCACATTGACTCTGTACCGGTACCCCTGTATATAGCCTCCACATTGACTCTGTACCAGTACCCCCTGTATATAGCCTCCACATTGACTCTGTACCGGTACCCCCTGTATATAGCCTCCACATTGACTCTGTACCTGTACCCCTGTATATAGCCTCCACATTGACTCTGTACCGTAATACCCTGTATATAGCCTCCACATTGACTCTGTACCTGTACCCCTGTATATAGCCTCCACATTGACTCTGTACCGGTACCCCTGTATATAGCCTCCACATTGACTCTGTACCAGTACCCCCTGTATATAGCCTCCACATTGACTCTGTACCTGTACCCCTGTATATAGCCTCCACATTGACTCTGTACCAGTACCCCCTGTATATAGCCTCCACATTGACTCTGTACCAGTACCCCCTGTATATAGCCTCCACACTGACTCTGTACCGGTACCCCCTGTATATAGCCTCCACATTGACTCTGTACCGGTACTCCCTGTATATAGCCTCCACATTGACTCTGTACCAGTACCCCTGTATATAGCCTCCACATTGACTCTGTACCAGTACCCCTGTATATAGCCTCCACATTGACTCTGTACCGTAATACCCTGTATATAGCCTCCACATTGACTCTGTACCAGTACCCCCTGTATATAGCCTCCACATTGACTCTGTACCGTAATACCCTGTATATAGCCTCCACATTGACTCTGTACCAGTACCCCCTGTATATAGCCTCCACATTGACTCTGTACCGTAATACCCTGTATATAGCCTCCACACTGACTCTGTACCAGTACCCCTGTATATAGCCTCCACATTGACTCTGTACCAGTACCCCTGTATATAGCCTCCACATTGACTCTGTACCGTAATACCCTGTATATAGCCTCCACATTGACTCTGTACCAGTACCCCCTGTATATAGCCTCCACATTGACTCTGTACCATAATACCCTGTATATAGCCTCCACATTGACTCTGTACCAGTAATACCCCTGTATATAGCCTCCACATTGACTCTGTACCGTAATACCCTGTATATAGTATCCACATTGACTCTGTACCGTAATACCCCTGTATATAGCCTCCACATTGACTCTGTACCGTAATACCCTGTATATAGCCTCCACACTGACTCTGTACCGTAATACCCTGTATATAGCCTCCACATTGACTCTGTACCGTAATACCCTGTATATAGCCTCCACATTGACTCTGTACCGTAATACCCTGTATATAGCCTCCACATTGACTCTGTACCGGTACCCCCTGTATATAGCCTCCACATTGACTCTGTACCGTAATACCCTGTATATAGCCTCCACATTGACTCTGTACCGTAATACCCTGCATATAGCCTCCACACTGACTCATTTCCCTTTCCTTCCATTTCATTCTATACCATTTCCCATTCATTCTATTCTATCCCATTTCCCTTCTTTCCATTTAATTATATTTCATTTCCCTTTCATTCTACTCCATTTCCATTTCCTACCATTCTATCCCATTTTCCTTTCCTTTCCTTCCATTCAATCTCATTTATCTGTCGATTCCATTTTATACGATTTCCATTTCCTTCCATTCCATTTCCATTTCCTTAAATTCTATCCCATTCCCTTTGTTTTCTTCTGTCAGATTTCCCTTTCTATACATTAAACCCATTATATTCCTTTCAATTTCACTTGTCTTCCATTCTACTCCATTTTCCATTTCCTTCCATTCTATTCTACCCCATTTCATCTTCCTTCCATTCTATTACATCCCATTTCCCTTTCCTTCTATTATATTCTCGCCCAGCTCCATTTCCTTCCATTCTATTCTCGCCCAGCTCCATTTCCTTCCATTCTATTCTCGCCCAGCTCCATTTCCTTCTATTATATTCTAGCCCATTTCCCTTTCCTTCTATTATATTCTAGCCCATTTCCCTTTCCTTCTATTATATTCTAGCCCATTTCCCTTTCCTTCTATTATATTCTAGCCCATTTCCCTTTCCTTCTATTATATTCTAGCCCATTTCCCTTTCCTTCTATTATATTCTAGCCCAATTCCCTTTCCTTCGATCCCATTCTATCGCATTTCCATTTTCTTCCACACTATCCAATTTCTCTTTATTTTCCTTCCATTTCAATCTATTCCATTTAATTTACCTTCCATTCTATCCCATTTCCATTTCCATTCCATTCTATCCCATTTCCATTTCCATTCCATTCTATCCCATTTCCATTTACTTCCATTATATACCCTTTCCCTTTCTTTCCATTCCATTCATTCCCATTTACCTTTCTTTCCATTCCATTCTATCCCATTTACCTTTTCTTCCATTCCATTCATTCCCATTTACCTTTTCTTCCATTCCATTCATTCCCATTTACCTTTTCTTCCATTCCATTCATTCCCATTTACCTTTTCTTCCATTCCATTCATTCCCATTTACCTTTTCTTCCATTCCATTCATTCCCATTTACCTTTTCTTCCATTCCATTCATTCCCATTTACCTTTTCTTCCATTCCCATTCCCTTTCATTCTATTCAATTTCACTGTCCTTACATTGTGCCCAATTACCATTTCCTTCCATTCCAATCTATCTCATTTCCCTGTTATTCTATCCCATTTCCCTTTCTTTTCATTTCCCCCAATCCCATTTGACACTCCCTCCATTCCTTTCCATTTCCTTTTTCTTCCATTCTATCCATATTCCCTTTCCTTACATTATTTTCAATCCGATTTTCCTATTGTTCCTTTCTGTCAGATTACCCCTTCCCCCCATTCGATCCCATTTCCCTGTCCTTCCCCCCATTCGATCTCATTTCCCTGTCCTTCCCCCCATTCGATCCCATTTCCCTGTCCTTCCCCCCATTCGATCCCATTTCCCTGTCCTTCCCCCCATTCGATCCAATTTCCCTGTCCTTTCCCCCCATTCGATCCAATTTCCCTGTCCTTCCCCCCATTCGATCCCATTTCCCTGTCCTTCCCCCCATTCGATCCCATTTCCCTGTCCTTTCCCCCATTCGATCCCATTTCCCTGTCCTTCCCCCCATTCGATCCCATTTCCCTGTCCTTTCCCCCCATTCGATCCCATTTCCCTGTCCTTCCCCCCATCCGATCCCATTTCCCTGTCCTTTCCCCCCATTCGATCCCATTTCCCTGTCCTTCCTTTTGATACTATCCCATTTCCCTGTCCTTCCATTCTGTCCAATTTCCCTGTCCTTCCATTCTATTCTTTCCCATTTATTTTCCCCTTTCTTTCCATTCCATTCTATCCCATGTCTCTTTCCATCCCATTCCATTTGATCACTTTATTTGCATTCTATTCCATCCCAGTCTCTCCTATCTTACCTGCCAGGAGGTATATGTAGCTGAGTTCTAGTGATGCCACTCCGTTCCTCCTGATGTGCTCAATGTGAGAAGCAGTCTCCAGGGTCGACTTGACGAGAGCCTTCTTCCTAGGCACCACCAACTTGTCCTTCACTGAACCAGCCTTCATAGGAGCTGATGTGAGAGAAACACATGACTTTATACTGTATGTGTCAGCTGATATTGACAGGATTTCTATAGAAATAAACAGGTTCAAACAGCGCTTCCAGACCAGTCACGTACGAATGGTTGTCTTGCTGGTTTCTTTTACGGCTTTGGAAGACTGGTCCAGGGCTGATTTCTTCTGGGCTGGTTTTGATGAAGCGGAATCCTTCTCCTTCTCCTGTTCCACTGGGCCATCAGGTTTGGCACTCTTTGAGTCGACTGACTGCAGGTCCTGTTCCCCTGATCTAAAACGTCACAGAATAATGGAAAAGTTTGTCAAGCTTGGCATGGAATATTGGTGTGTGTGTGTGTGTGTGTGTGTGTGTGTGTGTGTGTGTGTGTGTGTGTGTGTGTGTGTGTGTGTGTGTGTGTGTGTGTGTGTGTGTGTGTGTGTGTGTGTGTGTGTGTGTGTGTGTGTGTGTGTGTGTGTGTGTGTGTGTGTGTGTGTGTGACCTGGTTCCACATTGTTCTGTGTCTGAGACCAGCGATCCTGTGTTGAGGGCAGCTGAGGAGGAGACCTCTGTGGTGGATGCCTTGGGCTCAACTGGAAGGTAATGTTAACATCATGTTACACTGTAGGCTATGGCTCAACTGGTAGATAATGTTAACATCATGTTACACTGTAGGCTATGGCTCAACTGGTAGATAATGTTAACATCATGTTACACTGTAGGCTATGGTTCAACTGGTAGGTAATGTTAACATCATGTTACACTGTAGGCTATGGCTCAACTGGTAGGTAATGTTAACATCATGTTACACTGTAGGCTATGGTTCAACTGGTAGGTAATGTTAACATCATGTTACACTGTAGGCTATGGTTCAACTGGTAGATAATGTTAACATCATGTTACACTGTAGGCTATGGTTCAACTGGTGGATAATGTTAACATCATGTTACACTGTAGGCTATGGTTCAACTGGTAGGTAATGTTAACATCATGTTACACTGTAGGCTATGGCTCAACTGGTAGATAATGTTAACATCATGTTACACTGTAGGCTATGGCTCAACTGGTAGGTAATGTTAACATCATGTTACACTGTAGGCTATGGTTCAACTGGTAGGTAATGTTAACATCATGTTACACTGTAGGCTATGGCTCAACTGGTAGGTAATGTTAACATCATGTTACACTGTAGGCTATGGCTCAACTGGTAGGTAATGTTAACATCATGTTACACTGTAGGCTATGGTTCAACTGGTAGGTAATGTTAACATCATGTTACACTGTAGGCTATGGCTCAACTGGTAGGTAATGTTAACATCATGTTACACTGTAGGCTATGGCTCAACTGGTAGGTAATGTTAACATCATGTTACACTGTAGGCTATGGCTCAACTGGTAGGTAATGTTAACATCATGTTACACTGTAGGCTATGGCTCAACTGGTAGGTAATGTTAACATCATGTTACACTGTAGGCTATGGCTCAACTGGTAGGTAATGTTAACATCATGTTACACTGTAGGCTATGGCTCAACTGGTAGGTAATGTTAACATCATGTTACACTGTAGGCTATGGTTCAACTGGTAGGTAATGTTAACATCATGTTACACTGTAGGCTATGGCTCAACTGGTAGGTAATGTTAACATCATGTTACACTGTAGGTATACCCTGTGTTCATGTTATGGATACTGATGAAAGTCCTGTACCTGTAACACAATTGAGCTCAGAGAACCTCTTGAAGTCCGTGGACAAGGCATCTCCTCTCTTATTGGACGATCTGGTCCTGGGATTCTTCTTCTCAAACATTGATCTCAACTTGTACACCATGCTCTTTATCCCACCTGAAAGCAAACATCATCTGAAATCCACTATTTGCTAAAATTCAGATTGTTATATTGTCCCAACGTGCAGTCTACCTCAGCCATTCTACCAGATTGTTGCTATCCTTCTCCCGTATAGCTGTTGTTTTTATTGTGTCTGAGGTGGAAGCTGTCAAATCCACAAGAGGCTCCCGGTGTTATACCCACCGCAAGCATTGCCATTGGCTGCATGGAGTCACATTAGTAGAAATACCATGCAGCTGTGTTTACAAATTCAAACACTGGAACATGTGGTGTAATCTAAACCTCGTTTAGACTGACAGAAATCCTCGTGATTTATTTTAATGATCTTAAATTTGAGTGTCATGTCTTCCATAAAACACACTTTCTCATTGTGAACTTCTAGCGCGATTGGGAAGGGTGTGGGCAGCTTCGTGACAATGGGCCAATTTGTTTTGCATGGCCTAGTGCCCCGGATGGGTGGAAATGTTAAGAACCAATGGAATGGTCTAATATGTGCAAACTCCACGCCCACCCAGGACAATAGGCCATGCAAAATGAACCTGCCCAACGAGCACATGAGCAGCCACTCACTGATTTGACAGCTCAGTTACACCACTTGTCAGGATTTGGCCAGGGTTGTTCCGGTTTTTGGTCACTAGAGGCCCCCATTGTGCCTTTTGACCTTTTGTTTTCCCTTGATCCCCATTATTATTTGCACCTGTGCCTCGTTTCCCATGATTGTATTTAAACCCTTTGTTTTGTTAGCACCCAGCCCTAGTACTCTGTGAACTCTTGTTGATCCCGGTGGACTCTCTTGAGGAATTCTATTTTTTTTGTTCTTGTTTGTTTGTTTTTTGAGTATCTTTTGAGGCTTTTTGTGCTATACCTTCCACCTTGTGGATTTACCTTTTTGTCTTGGAGGATTACCTTTGTTCTTATGGAATTCCTTTTGAGGTTGTGGAGTTACATGTTTTCCTGAAGAACTTCACTTTTTACTTCATTAAATACACCGTCTCAAGTACTGCTGTGTCTGCCTTATCTTCTGGGTTCTGCCGACTATTCGTGGCTCAGTTGGTTAAGTGACTGTTTATCACTCCGGAGACCCGGGTTCGTAACCGGGTCCTGACAGAAACACAGGGCCAAAAATGAACCCAGAGGCAGCCAGTTCCCAGGACCTTGTTGCCATGCTGTCCCACCACCAGGAGACTGTTCAACGCCACGAAGCCGCCCTGGTTCAGCAAGAGGCCTTAATGGCTAGACATTCTCATCTTCTGTCGGAGATGCTGACTTCCATAAAGCAGATATCTGATCGACTTACCCCGGCAACAGTTCCCGTCCCAGTACCTCAGAATCACGTACCCATGGCAGTTAACCCTCTGGCTGAACCTCGTCTTCCACCTCCCCAACGGTTCTCAGGTGATCCAAGTGCTTGTAAAGGGTTTCTCACCCAATGTTCTCTCTCCTTCGAGCTGCAACCCTCGTCGTTCCCCACCGACCGGTCTAAGATCGCATATATCATCACCCTGCTGTCGGAAAAAGCCCTGGCCTGGGCTACTGCTGTGTGGGATGCCCATAATTCCTGCTGTGCCAGCTACTCTGCCTTTGCTAAGGAATTCAAACGAGTGTTTCAAGGCCCAAGCAGTGGTTCTGACTCAGCCAAACAGCTCCTGACTCTCCACCAAGGTCGGCGCAGCGTGACGGACTATGCCATCCAGTTCCGCACGGTGGCAGCAGCGAGTGGCTGGAACAACGAGGCGCTCACGGTGTGCTTTCTGAAAGGCCTTTCCGACACTATCCAAGATGAACTGGCCACTCGGGAACCACCGGACAATCTCGAGTCCCTGATCAAGTTGGCCTCACGCATTGACCAGCGTCTGAGAGAGAGAGAACTCAACCGTAGACCTCTAGCCCATATCAGTCCCAGCTCCGAGTCCCCACCTTTATCCTCGCTGGCTCCACCGGAACCCATGCAGATTGGACGCATCTCCCAGGCTGAGAGAGACCGCCGGATGAGGGAGCGACGCTGTCTATATTGCGGCAAACCGGGCCATTTCCGTTCCACGTGTCCCGGGCTCCAGGGAAACGCTCTGTCCCGTACAGACCGGGGGGAACTGTAACGGGAAACATAACCTCCTCCCATCCGTCCAACTCCCGTCTGCTCATTCCAGTCACCCTTTCCTGGGACAACCACAAGCTTCACCTTCAAGCCTTGGTAGACTCTGGAGCCGCAGGTAACTTCATGGATGGTGTCTGGGCGAAGGAGAATGGCATTCCCTCTGAACCTCTAAGTGACCCCATGAGGGTTACTACATTGGATGGAAGCCCTTTGGGATCTGGACTTGTCACTCATGTCACTACCTCCTTGCGACTTTCAGTTTCACAACACCAGGAATTGATGAACTTTCATTTGATCTCCTGTTCCGAGTTCCCTCTCGTCCTTGGATACCCCTGGCTTCACAGCCATAACCCTCACATCGACTGGTCTGTGGGCACTATCAAGCAGTGGGGTCCTACGTGCCAAGCTACTTGTATTTTCCCGAATTCCCGAGTTCTACTCCCGAGTCTTTAGAATCCATCGACCTGACCCGAGTTCCCGAGTGTTACCATGACCTCAAACTGGTATTTAGCAAACAGAGGGCCACCATGCTACCACCCCATAGACCTTATGATTGCCCCATCGAACTGTTTCCGGGCATTTGCCCCCAGGGGTCGGATCTTTTCCCTATCTCCACCCGAACGAGCTGCTATGGATACCTACATCAAGGACGCTCTGGAAGCAGGCCTCATGCGTCCATCCACCTCCCCGGCGGGAGCAGGGTTTTTCTTTGTGGCCAAGAAAGACGGTGGATTACGTCCTTGCATCGACTACCGGGGACTCAATGCCATAACCGTTCGTAACCGTTACCCGCTACCCGCTACCCCTTATGGCCACAGCCTTCGAGCTGCTCCAGGAAGCAGTTGTTTTCACTAAGCTTGACCTGCGGAACGCATACCATCTTGTGCGGATCAGACCTGGTGACGAGTGGAAGACCGCTTTCAACACGCCTACTGGTCACTATGAATACTTGGTGATGCCCTTCGGCCTGACCAACGCCCCAGCGGTGTTCCAAGCGCTCATAAACGATGTGCTTAGGGATATGCTTAACATTTTTGTGTTCGTTTACTTGGATGACATCCTCATCTTTTCGAGCTCTCTTCAAGAACACACAAAGCATGTCAGACAAGTACTCAAACGCCTCCTAGACAGCCATCTGTACGTTAAGCCGGAAAAATGTGAATTCCATTCATCCCGAGTACAATTCCTGGGATTTGTAGTGGAACCCGGTCGAGTCCAAATGGACCCCAGGAAGGTAGGGGCGGTAGCGGATTGGCCCACCCCCAAATCCGTTAAGGAAGTTCAGCGTTTCCTGGGCTTCACTAACTTTTACCGCAAGTTCATCAAGAACTTCAGCTTGGTGGCAGCCCCTCTCTCAGCTTTAACCAAGGGTGGCAATGCAAGGTTTTTGTGGGGAAGAGAATCTGAGACGGCCTTCCAAGGACTCAAGCAGCGCGTCCTCTCTGCTCCCATCCTGATACTACCGACTACGGATGAACCGTTTGTGGTGGAGGTAGCCGCCTCAGAGGTTGGTGTTGGAGCTGTCCTGTCTCAGAGGGGTGAAGACAAGAAGCTTCATCCGTGCGCTTTCTTCTCACACCGGCTTACCCCGGCTGAGAGGAACTACGATGTGGGGGATCGTGAACTCCTAGCGGTTAAGATGGCATTGAAGGAATGGAGACACTGGCTCGAGGGGGCTTCTCACCCGTTTCAAGTGCTTACGGACCACAAAAATCTGGAGTATATCCAGCAGGCGAAGCGGTTGAACTCTAGACAAGCTAGATGGTCTCTTTTCTTCAATCGATTCCAGTTTATCCTCATCTATCGGCCCGGGTCGAAGAATCTCAAACCGGATGCCCTGTCCCGAGTCTACGCTCCTGCCATTCGAGATGACACGGACATGCCTGTCCTTCCTGCTGCTAAGATCGTGGCTCCGATCTCGTGGCAAGTTGAGGATACCGTGAGACGAGCTCAAGCTATTGAACCGGACCCGAAAGGAGGTCCTGCCAATCGGTTATTTGTCCCCAAGGCAGTGAGGACTCAGGTCCTTCTGTGGGGGCACTCCTCTCGCCTCACCTGTCACCCGGGCGTAGGTCGCACCTTGGAGTTCATCCAGCGTAAGTTCTGGTGGCCTACCATAAGAGAAGACGTTGCCACTTTCATCAATGCCTGCCCCGTGTGCTGCCAGGGCAAATCTTCTCACCTCCGCCCGCAAGGACTCCTTCACCCTTTACCTGTTCCCCACAGACCCTGGTCCCATATCTCGTTGGACTTTATTACTGGCCTTCCTCCATCCCATGGCAATACTACTATCCTAGTCATAATCGACAGGTTTTCTAAGGCGGCCAGGTTCGTCCCTCTGATTAAGTTACCTTCTGCCAAGGAAACGGCTGAGTTGGTAATTAATCATGTGTTCCGAGTCTTCGGCATTCCTCAAGATATTGTTTCTGACAGAGGTCCCCAGTTCGCCTCTAGGTTTTGGAAGGCCTTCTGCCAACTCATGGGGGCTTCTGCCAGTCTATCTTCAGGGTACCATCCGGAGTCCAACGGCCAAACAGAGAGGATGAATCAAGAGCTGGAAACCACCCTCCGATGTATGACTCGTAACAACCCGTCCACATGGTCGTCCTTCATTGTTTGGGCCGAATACGCGCACAACACCTTGCGCTCCTCCTCCACTGGTATGTCCCCGCACGAGTGTCAGTTTGGCTATGCCCCTCCATTGTTCCCAGACCAGGAGGCAGGAGTCAGAGTGCCTTCAGCCTTGAAGTTCGTCAGACGCTGTCGGCTTATGTGGAGGAAGACCCGTCTTAATCTTATGCGTTCCTCACAGAGGTACCAACAACAAGCCAACAGACGTCGCCGTCCTGGGCCTACCCTGCGCCCCGGCCAGAGAGTCTGGCTCTCCACAAGAGACTTACCACTACGGGTGGAGTCTCGCAAGCTGTCCCAAAAATACATCGGCCCCTTTAAGGTTGCCAGGAGAGTTAACCCAGTTTCTTATCGCCTACACTTACCCAGATCCCTTAAGATTAATCCCACGTTTCACATTTCCTTATTAAAACCTGTTTTTTCTCCCCTTGTCCCGGCAGACAGATCTCCCCTTCTGCTTCGTGTCATTGGAGGCCAGCCGGCTTATACCGTCCATCGGATACTGGATTCCCGCCGGGTGCAGCGGTCCTGGCAGTATCTGGTGGACTGGGAAGGCTACGGTCCCGAGGAGCGCTCCTGGGTTCCTGCCAAAGACATACTGGACCCTGACCTCATTCGTGAGTTCAGGGCCCTCCACCCTGAGAGAGCTGGTAGGAACGTCAGGAGCCGTTCCTAGGGGGGGGGATTCTGTCAGGATTTGGCCAGGGTTGTTCCGGTTTTTGGTCACTAGAGGCCCCCATTGTGCCTTTTGACCTTTTTGTTTTCCCTTGATCCCCATTATTATTTGCACCTGTGCCTCGTTTCCCCTGATTGTATTTAAACCCTTTGTTTTCCTCAGTTCTGTGCTCTGTGTTTGTATGTTAGCACCCAGCCCTAGTACTCTGTGTACTCTTGTTGATCCCGGTGGACTATTTTGAGGAATTCTGTTTTTTTGTTCTTGTTTGTTTGTTTTTTGAGTATCTTTTGAGGCTTTTTGTGCTATACCTTCCATCTTGTGGATTTACCTTTTTGTCTTGGAGGATTACCTTTGTTCTTATGGAATTCCTTTTGAGGTTGTGGAGTTACATGTTTTCCTGAAGAACTTCACTTTTTACTTCATTAAATACACCGTCTCAAATACTGCTGTGTCTGCCTCATCTTCTGGGTTCTGCCGACTATTCGTGGCTCAGTTGGTTAAGTGACTGTTTCTCACTCCGGAGACCCGGGTTCGTAACCGGGTCCTGACACCACTGATAAAAGAAGGAGCCAGATCTCTCAGGATGTAACAATCTGAAGCATCTGTTTATAGAACTTCTGTTGATGAGACAAAGTCCACTGGTGGGAAGTGGGAAGAGAGGGAAGAAACCTGGCTGACAATCTGCTTTAATATTGTAGCATGGTTTGAGATCCATGCTGATTGTTAAAGTCACTTCTATCCATAGCTGTACTTGATTTAGCCACAACCGTACAAACCATCAAACTATCAGTATAAGGTGCCGCCGACAAACATGGCAGCTCTGCTTCAAGCTCGTCCTATAGGGGCAGTATTTCATTTTTGGATAAAAAGACGTGCCCGTTTTTAGCGCAATATTTTGTCACGAAAAGATGCTCAACTATGCTTGGAATTGATAGTTTTGTAAAGAAGACACTCTGACGTTTCCAGAACTGCAAAGATTTTCACTGTGAGTGCCATGGAACAAAATCTACAGGCAAAACCAAGATGTTTGAGCGACCAGGAAATCAACAGGATTTCGGACGGCACGTTTTCCATGATCGCCTTATATGGCTGTGAATGCGACAGGAATGAACGGACACTTCCTATCGTTTCCCCCAGGTGTCTGCAGCATTGTGACGTATTTGTAGGCATATCATTGGAAGATTGACCATAAGAGACTACAATTGCCAAGTGTCCCGCACGGTGTCTGCGTGGAAATTGGTGCGCAAAAAGTCAGCTACCAGTATTTTTCCATCCGAATCAGAGAAGAATGCACGCTTCCAGGGACGGCATTTCAATGAAGAGATATATGACAAAACACCTTGAGGATTGATTCAAACAACGTTTTCCATGTTTCAGTCGATATTATGGAGTTAATTCGGAAAAAAGTTTGACGTTTAGGTGACTGAATTTTCGGTTAGTTTCGGTAGCCAAATGCATAGTAACAAAACGGAACGTTGTGTCCTACACAAGCATCTTTCAGGAAAAACTGGACATCTGCTATGTAACTGAGAGTCTCCTCATTGAAACATCTGAAGTTCTTCAAAGGTAAATTATTTTATTTGATCCCTTTGCTGGTTTTTGTGAATATGTTGCGTGCTAAATGCTAACGCTAAATGCTAAGCTAGCTATCACCACTCTTACACAAATTATTGATTTTCTCTGGTTCTAAAGCATATTTTGAAAATCTGAGACGACAGGATTGTTAAGACAAGGATAAGCTTGAGAGCAGGCATATTTATTTCATTTCATTTGCAATTTTTAGAAATCGCTAATGTTGCGTTATGGTAATGAGCTTGAGGCTGTAGTCACGATCCTGCATGCGGGATGGGGCGGACTAAGAGGTTAGCAACTTTGCAGTATTCATTTTTGTGTGTTATTTCTTACATTATTAGCCCAGAATGTTTTTTGTGTTATTACATACAGCCGGAAATAACTTTTGGATATCCGAGCGGCGGTAACTCACCACAATTACGAACAGGAACACGACTTTCCAGAATTGGATCTTTTGTTTGTATCCCCCAGGACAATTACACTTATCCCAGAGGCTGCTCCAAAACATTGCCAGTGGAGAAGAGATATTCAGAATGGACCTCTAGTCCGAGGCGTGTACACCATCCAAAGCTTTCGAGTATATTACTCGCTAATGTTCAGTCTCTGGACAATGAAGTAGACGAGCTCAGGACAAGGATCTCCTTCCAGAAAGACACCAGGGACTGTAACATATTCTGGTTCATGGAATCATGGCTCTCTCGGAATATACTGTCCCCATCCATACAGCCAGCTGGGTTCTCAGTTCATCGCGCAGACAGGAATAAAGAATTCTCCGTGAAGAAGAAAGGCCCTGCCTGTATGCTTCATTATTAACTACTCATGGTGTGATTTGTGATAAAATACAGAATCTCAAGTCCTTTTGTTTCCTCAACCTAGAATACCTCACAATCAAATGCAGACAGTATTACCTCCCGAGAGAATTCTCTTCAGTTATAGGCACAGCCATGTATATTCCCTCTCAAGCCGATACCATGACGGCCCTCAAATAACTACACTGGACGCATGCAAACTGGAAACCATATCCTTAGGTCACATTTATTGTAGCTGGCGATTTTAACCTCTAGCGACGAGCAATCCCGTATCCGGGAGCGTAATCATAGCCTCAAGTGCATTACCATAACGCAACTTTTCCTATTCATGAAAATCGTAATTGAAATTAAATAAATATATTCAAACACAAGCTTAACACACAAGCTTAACCATAGAGCTACATTACCCCTATATGTATATCACGCCTATCAGCCCGGATCTCAGGTCACAGATGGAGATTGTATTATGATTGTATTGTCTATGCTTAGCTAAGCCCAGTGCCCTGCTCCAGACCAGATCTCAGGTCACAGATGGAGATTGTATTATGTCTATGCTCAGCTAAACCCGTATTATGTCTATGCTCAGCTAAGCCCAGTGCCCTGCCCCAGCCCAGATCTCAGGTCACAGATGGAGATTGTATTATGTCTATGCTCAGCTAAGCCCAGTGCCCTGCCCCAGCCCAGATCACAGGTCACCCAGTGCCCTGCCCCAGACCAGATCTCAGGTCACAGATGGAGATTGTATTATGTCTATGCTTAGCTAAGCCCAGTGCCCTGCCCCAGACCAGATCTCAGGTCACAGATGGAGATTGTTTATTTGATTACTTCTGGCTGCCTCAGTCTAGGTTTACTCCTAGACGTCAGATAAATACCTCATGACAGTTATTAACATGAACACAACTATCTGAGTTTGGGAAATGTAAATGATTCCCAGTGATGTTATTAGAAGTTAAAACAGGTTAAAAGCTCTTACCTAGATCATTGTCTTCCCCTGGTTTGGCCTGTGGCAGCCGGAAGGTTTTGGGTCGGTCATATCTGGATCAATAAATAAGCAAGCAGACACTTTGATCCACACTTACATTGAACAACAGGTTTACATACTTATTCATTGTTGGGGCTCAGTTCAATCCGTATCGCTGAGGTTCAGCATTATATCACTATTGAAATCTAAAGTTAATATCTGTCACGTTCTGACCTTTATTTCCTGTGTTTTGTATTTAGTTAGTATGGTCAGGGCGTGAGTTGGGTGGGCAGTCTATGTTTGTTTTTCTATGATTTGGGTATTTCTATGTTTCGGCCTAGTATGGTTCTCAATCAGAGGCAGGTGTCATTAGTTGTCTCTGATTGAGAATCATGAACAACAGGTTTCACTGTGTGTTTGTGGGTGATTGTTCCTGTCTCTGTCTCTGCACCAGATAGGACTGTTTTGAGTTTTCACATTTCTTGGTTTTTTGTAGTCAGTTGTTCATGTGTACCTTAACGTATTAAAAAGAACCATGGACAATTACCACGCCGCGTATTGGTCCTCTGATCCGTTTCGCCTCTCCTCTTCGGAAGAAGAGGAGGAAATTCATTACAATATCAGAATGAGCCGAGATATGCAGCATTTACCACTGAACCAAGAACATTGATTTAACATTTCTAACGCGATGTAATGCAGTTCTTCAGTACTATAGATTCAATTGAGCCTTTAGTCCACAATCTGTGGTACAATACCTGGCTTTAATCTATAATCTGTGGTACAATACCTGGCTTTAGTCCACAATCTGTGGTACAATACCTGGCTTTAATCTATAATCTGTGGTACAATACCTGGCCTTAGTCTATAATCTGTGGTACAATATCTGGCGTTAGTCTATAATCTGTGGTAAAATGCTTGGCTTTAGTCCACAATCTGTGGTACAATACTTGGTTTTAGTCTATAATCTGTGGTAAAATACCTGGCATTAGTCCATAATCTGTGGTACAATACCTGGCTTTAGTCTATAATCTGTGGTAAAATACCTGGCTTTAGTCCATAATCTGTGGTACAATACCTGGTTTTAGTCTATAATCTGTGGTACAATACCTGGTTTTAGTCTATAATCTGTGGTACAATACCTGGCCTTAATCTATAATCTGTGGTAAAATGCCTGGCTTTAGTCCATAATCTGTGGTACGATTCTTTGCCTTGGTCTATAATCTGTGGTACAATACCTGGCCTTAGTCTGTAATCTGTGTTACAATACCTGGCCTTAATCTATAATCTGTGGTAAAATGCCTGGCTTTAGTCCATAATCTGTGGTAAAATGCCTGGCTTTAGTCTATAATCTGTGGTAAAATACCTGGCTTTAGTCTATAATCTGTGGTACAATACCTGGCCTTAGTACATAACCTGTGGTACAATACCTGGTTTTAGTCCATAATCTGTGGTACAATACCTGGTTTTAGTCCATAATCTGTGGTACAATACCTAGCCTTAGTCTATAATCTGTGGTACAATACCTGGCCTTAGTCTGTAATCTGTGTGAGTGGTACAATACCTGGCTTTCGTCTGTAATCTGTGTGAGTGGTACAATGCCTGTTCTTGTCTGTAATATGTGGTATAATACATTGCCTAAATCTGTAATCTGTGTGAGTGGTACACTACCTGGCTTTAGTCTGTAATCTGTGTAAGTGGCACAATGCCTGGCCTTGTCTGTAATGTGTGGTATAATGCCAGGCCTTGTCTGTAATATGTGCTATAATTCCTTAGTCTGTAATCTGTGTGAGTGGTACAATGCCTGTCTTTAGTCTGTAATCTGTGTGAGTGGTACAATACCTGGCTTTAGCAGAGACCCTGTCCTTGGTGTCCCAGATTTTGAAGGTGATTTTATGAGACACCAGTTTAATGAGCAGCTCTCTGGTGACTCTAACCTTTACAGACTGAGACCAGCCTAACCACACCTGGTCCCCTTCAAGCCACGGCTTCAACACCTGGGAAGATACATACACACACCGCATGGTCCGTTATACACCTGTTGGACATAATGTGCCTGGTCACTTTGAGGACTCTACATTGAGGACCATTATATTCAACGAGAGAAAAGGAGGGTGTGTCATTGTGTTGAGATTGAGTGGGATTACATGCCCATGCCATGCCATGCCTGTCTTTCTGTCTGTCTGCTTAGCTTTAGCTCAGAAGGCTAACACAATCATGGCATTACCTTGGTCTGTTTGTTTGTCTGCCTTGGCTTTACTCAGAAAATCAAATCATATGCACTGAATAGAATAGTTTAGACCTTACAGTGAAATGCTGACTTTACAAGCCCTTAACCAACAATGCTTTAACTTCTTCGATATAGGGGGCGCTCTTTTAATTTTTGGTTAAAAAAAACGTTCCTGTTTTAAACAAGATATTTTGTCACGAAAAGATGCTCGACTATGCATATAATTGACAGCTTTGGAAAGAAAACACTCTGACGTTTCCAAAACTGCAAAGATATTATCTGTGAGTGCCACAGAACTGATGCTACAGGCGAAACCAAGATTACATTTCAAACAGGAAATGCTCCAGATTTTGAAGGCGCTGTGTTCCAATGTCTCCTTATATGGCTGTGAATGCGCCAAGAATGAGCTTACACTTTCTGTCGTTTCCCCAAGGTGTCTGCAGCATTGTGACGTATCTTGTAGGCATATCATTGGAAGAGTGACCATTTTACACGACATCTACCAGGTGCTCGCTTGGTGTCCTCCGTCGCAATTATTGCGTAATCTCCAGCTGCGTGTATTTTTTTTTATAGTTAACGTTGTGTTATGGTAATGAGCTTGAGGCTATGATTACGCTCCCGGATACGGGATTTCTCAACGCAAGAAGTTAAGACGTTTTAAGAAAAAAATAAGTGTTAAACTAAAAATAACGAGTAACAAATAATTAGACAGAAGCAGTAAAATAACAATAGCAAGGCTATATATAGAGGGTACCGGTAGTGTCATGGCTAATACAATCATGGCATTACCTTGGTCTGTCCGTCCGTCCGTCTAACTTCGCTTTAGCTCAGCAGGCTAACACAATCACGGCATTATCTTGGTCTCTCTCACACACACACTAACTTCCTCTCATTCTACATGTAGATTTTAGCTGTCTGTCTGTCTGTCTGTCTGTCTGTCTGTCTGTCTGTCTGTCTGTCTGTCTGTCTGGGGTAATAACTGTCTGTCTGTCTGTCTGTCTGTCTGTCTGTCTGTCTGTCTGTCTGTCTGTCTGTCTGTCTGGGGTAATAACTGTCTGTCTGTCTGTCTGTCTGTCTGTCTGTCTGTCTCTGTCTGTGGTAATAACTGTCTGTCTGTCTGTCTGTCTGTCTGTCTGTCTGTCTGTCTGTCTGTCTGTCTGTCTGTCTGTCTGTCTGTCTGTCTGTCTGTCTGTCTGTCTGTAATAACTGTCTGTCTGTCTGTCTGTCTGTCTGTCTGTCTGTCTGTCTGTCTGTCTGTCTGTCACCTTAACACAGACAAACAGACAGACAGACAGACAGACAGACAGACAGACAGACAGACAGACTGACTGACTGACTGACTGACTGACTGACTGACTGACTGACTGACTGGCTGGCTGGCTGGCTGGCTGGCTGGCTGGCTGGCAGGCAGGCAGGCAGGCAGGCATCTAGAGAGGCCCAGACTGACAGGTATAGATAGACAGGTATTAATCCAGACTGACAGGTATTATCCCAGACTGACAGGTGTAGATAGACAGGTATTAATCCAGACTGACAGGTGTAGATAGACAGGTATTAATCCAGACTGACAGGTGTAGATAGACAGGTATTAATCCAGACTGACAGGTGTAGATAGACAGGTATTAATCCAGACTGACAGGTATAGATAGACAGGTATTAACCCAGACTGACAGGTATTATCCCAGACTGACAGGTATTAACCCAGACTGACAGGTATTATCCCAGACTGACAGGTATTAACCCAGACTGACAGGTATAGATAGACAGGTATTAATCCAGACTGACAGGTATTACCCCAGACTGACAGGTATAGATAGACAGGTATTATCCTAGACTGACAGGTATAGATAGACAGGTATTATCCCAGACTGACAGGTATTATCCCAGACTGACAGGTATAGATAGACAGGTATTACCCCAGACTGACAGGTGTAGATAGACCGGTATTAAACCAGACTGACAGGTATAGATAGACAGGTATTATCCCAGACTGACAGGTATTAACCCAGACTGACAGGTATAGATACATTTACATTTCATTTAAGTCATTTAGCAGACGCTCTTCTTATCCAGAGCGACTTACAAATTGGTGCATTCACCTTATGACATCCAGTAGAGCAGTCACTTTACAATAGTGCATCTAAATCTTAAAGGGGGGTGAGAAGGATAACTTATCCTATCCTAGGTATTCCTTAAAGAGGTGGGGTTTCAGGTGTCTCCGGAAGGTGGTGATTGACTCCGCTGTCCTGGCGTCGTTCTGGAGTTTGTTCCACCATTGGGGGGCCAGAGCAGCGAACAGTTTTGACTGGGCTGAGCGGGAACTGTACTTCCTCAGTGGTAGGGAGGCGAGCAGGCCAGAGGTGGATGAACGCAGTGCCCTTGTTTGGGTGTAGGGCCTGATCAGAGCCTGGAGGTACTGAGGTGCCGTTCCCCTCACAGCTCCGTGGGCAAGCACCATGGTCTTGTAGCGGATGCGAGCTTCAACTGGAAGCCAGTGGAGAGAGCGGAGGAGCGGGGTGGCGTGAGAGAACTTGGGAAGGTTGAACACCAGACGGGCTGCGGCGTTCTGGATGAGTTGTAGGGGTTTAATGGCACAGGCAGGGAGCCCAGCCAACAGCGAGTTGCAGTAATCCAGACGGGAGATGACAAGTGCCTGGATTAGGACCTGCGCCGCTTCCTGTGTGAGGCAGGGTCGTACTCTGCGGATGTTGTAGAGCATGAACCTACAGGAACGGGCCACCGCCTTGATGTTAGTTGAGAACGACAGGGTGTTGTCCAGGATCACGCCAAGGTTCTTGGCGCTCTGGGAGGAGGACACAATGGAGTTGTCAACCGTGATGGCGAGATCATGGAACGGGCAGTCCTTCCCGGGAGGAAGAGCAGCTCCGTCTTGCCGAGGTTCAGCTTGAGGTGGTGATCCGTCATCCACACTGATATGTCTGCCAGACATGCAGAGATGCGATTCGCCACCTGGTCATCAGAAGGGGGAAAGGAGAAGATTAATTGTGCGTCGTCTGCATAGCAATGATAGGAGAGACCATGTGAGGTTATGACAGAGCCAAGTGACTTGGTGTATAGCGAGAATAGGAGAGGGCCTAGAACAGAGCCCTGGGGGACACCAGTGGTGAGAGCGCGTGGTGAGGAGACAGATTCTCGCCACGCCACCTGGTAGGAGCGACCTGTCAGGTAGGACGCAATCCAAGCGTGGGCCGCGCCGGAGATGCCCAACTCGGAGAGGGTGGAGAGGAGGATCTGATGGTTCACAGTATCGAAGGCAGCCAATAGGTCTAGAAGGATGAGAGCAGAGGAGAGAGAGTTAGCTTTAGCAGTGCGGAGCGCCTCCGTGATACAGAGAAGAGCAGTCTCAGTTGAATGACTAGTCTTGAAACCTGACTGATTTGGATCAAGAAGGTCATTCAGAGAGAGATAGCGGGAGAGCTGGCCAAGGACGGCACGTTCAAGAGTTTTGGAGAGAAAAGAAAGAAGGGATACTGGTCTGTAGTTGTTGACATCGGAGGGATCGAGTGTAGGTTTTTTCAGAAGGGGTGCAACTCTCGCTCTCTTGAAGACGGAAGGGACGTAGCCAGCGGTCAGGGATGAGTTGATGAGCGAGGTGAGGTAAGGGAGAAGGTCTCCGGAAATGGTCTGGAGAAGAGAGGAGGGGATAGGGTCAAGCGGGCAGGTTGTTGGGCGGCCGGCCGTCACAAGACGCGAGATTTCATCTGGAGAGAGAGGGAGAAAGAGGTCAGAGCACAGGGTAGGGCAGTGTGAGCAGAACCAGCGGTGCCGTTTGACTTAGCAAACGAGGATCGGATGTCGTTGACCTTCTTTTCAAAATGGTTGACGAAGTCATCTGCAGAGAGGGGAGGAGGGGGGAGGATTCAGGAGGGAGGAGAAGGTGGCAAAGAGCTTCCTAGGGTTAGAGGCAGATGCTTGGAATTTAGAGTGGTAGAAAATGGCTTTAGCAGCAGAGACAGAGGAGGAAAATGTAGAGAGGAGGGAGTGAAAGGATGCCAGGTCCACAGGGAGGCGAGTTTTCCTCCATTTCCGCTCGGCTGCCTGGAGCCCTGTTCTGTGAGCTCGCAATGAGTCGTCGAGCCACGGGGCGGGAGGGAGGACCGAGCCGGCCTGGAGGATAGGGGACATAGAGAGTCAAAGGATGCAGAAAGGGAGGAGAGGAGGGGGTTGAGGAGGCAGAATCAGGAGATAGGTTGGAGAAGGTTTGAGCAGAGGGAAGAGATGATAGGATGGAAGAGGAGAGAGTAGCGGGGAGAGAGAGCGAAGGTTGGGACGGCGCGATACCATCCGAGTAGGGGCAGTGTGGGAGGTGTTGGATGAGAGTGAGAGGGAAAAGGATACAAGGTAGTGGTCGGAGACTTGGAGGGGAGTTGCAATGAGGTTAGTGGAAGAACAGCATCTAGTAAAGATGAGGTCAAGCGTATTGCCTGCCTTGTGAGTAGGGGGGAGGTGAGAGGGTGAGGTCAAAAGAGGGAGAGGAGTGGAAAGAAGGAGGCAGAGAGGAATGAGTCAAAGGTAGACGTGGGGAGGTTAAAGTCGCCCAGCACTGTGAGAGCTGAGCCGTCCTCAGGAAAGGAGCTTATCAAGGTATCAAGCTCATTGATGAACTCTCCGAGGGAACCTGGAGGGCGATAAATGATAAGGATGTTAAGCTTGAAAGGGCTGGTAACTGTGACAGCATGGAATTCAAAGGAGGCGATAGACAGATGGGTAAGGGGAGAAAGAGAGAATGACCACTTGGGAGAGATGAGGATCCCGGTGCCACCACCCCGCTGACCAGAAGCTCTCGGGGTGTGCGAGAACACGTGGGTGGACGAAGAGAGAGCAGTAGGAGTAGCAGTGTTGTCTGTGGTGATCCATGTTTCCGTCAGTGCCAAGAAGTCGAGGGACTGGAGGGAGGCATAGGCTGAGATGAACTCTGCCTTGTTGGCCGCAGATCAGCAGTTCCAGAGGCTACCGGAGACCTGGAACTCCACGTGGGTCGTGCGCGCTGGGACCATCAGATTAGGGTGGCCGCGGCCACGCGGTGTGGAGCGTTTGTATGGTCTGTGCAGAGAGGAGAGAACAGGGATAGACAGACACATAGTTGACAGGCTACAGAAGAGGCTACGCTAATGCAAAGGAGATTGGAATGACAAGTGGACTACACGTCTCGAATGTTCAGAAAGTTAAGCTTACGTAGCAAGAATCTTATTGACTAAAATGATTAAAATGATACAGTACTGCTGAAGTAGGCTAGCTGGCAGTGGCTGCGTTGTTGACACTACACTAATCAAGTCGTTCCGTTGAGTGTAATAGTTTCTGCAGTGCTGCTATTCGGGGCTAGCTGGCTAGCTAGCAGTGTTGTTTACGTTACGTTGCGTTAAAAGAACGACAATAGCTGGCTAGCTAACCTAGAAAATCGCTCTAGACTACACACTTATCTTTGATACAAAGACGGCTATGTAGCTAGCTGTGTAGCTAGCTACGATCAAACAAATCAAACCGTTGTACTGTAATGAAATGAAATGAAAATGTGATACTACCTGTGAATGCGACCGGGTTGTTGAGTCCTATTCGGTAGCCGTTGGCTAGCTGTTGGCTAGCTGTTGGCTAGCTGTTGGCTAGCTAGCAGAGTCTCCTACGTTAAGGACGACAGATAGCTGGCTAGCTAACCTCGGTAAGTTAAGATAATCACTCTAAGACTACACAATTATCTTGGATACGAAGACAGCAAGACAGCTATGTAGCTCGCTAACACTACACTAATCAAGTCGTTCAGTTGAGTGTAATAGTTACTACAGTGCTGCTAATCGGTGGGTGTATGCTATGTGGCTAGCTGCTGGGCAGTAGACTACGTTAGGACGACGAAATACGATAATTATGCAATTATCGTTGATACAAAGACGGCTATGTAGCTAGCTAAGAAGAAATTGCTAAGATTAGACAAATCAAACCGTTGTAATATAATGAATGTAATGAAATGTAATGAAAAAGTACTTTTAGATAGATAGACAGGTATTAACCCAGACTGGCAGGTATTATCCTAGACTGACAGGTATAGATAGACAGGTATTACCCCAGACTGACAGGTATAGATAGACAGGTATTAAACCAGACTGACAGGTATAGATAGACAGGTATTATCCCAGACTGACAGATATTATCCCAGACTGACAGGTATAGATAGACAGGTATTACCCCAGACTGACAGGTATAGATAGACAGGTATTAAACCAGACTGACAGGTATAGATAGACAGGTATTATCCTAGACTGACAGGTATTATCCTAGACTGACAGGTATAGATAGACAGGTATTAACCTAGACTGACAGGTATAGATAGACAGGTATTATCCTTGACTGACAGGTATAAATAGACAGGTATTATCCCAGACTGACAGGTATTAACCCAGACTGACAGGTATAGATAGACAGGTATTATCCCAGACTGACAGGTATTATCCCAGACTGACAGGTATTAACCCAGACTGACAGGTATAGATAGACAGGTATTAACCCAGACTGACAGGTATTAACCCAGACTGACAGGTATAGATAGACAGGTATTAACCCAGACTGATAGGTATTAACCCAGACTGACAGGTGTAGATAGACGGGTATTAACCCAGACTGACAGGTATAGATAGACAGGTATTAACCCAGACTGACAGGTATAGATAGACAGCTATTAACCCAGACTGACAGGTATTAACCCAGACTGACAGGTATAGATAGACAGGTATTGACCCAGATTGACAGTTATAGATAGACAGGTATTAACCCAGACTGACAGGTATAGATAGACAGGTATAAACCCAGACTGACAGGTATAGATAGACAGGTATTAACCCAGACTGACAAGTATAGATAGACAGGTATTGCCCCAGACTGACAGTTATTACCCCAGACTGACAGGTGTAGATAGACAGGTATTAATCCAGACTGACAGGTATAGATAGACAGGTATTACCCCAGACTGACAGGTATTACCCCAGACTGACAGGTGTAGATAGACAGGTATTAATCCAGACTGACAGGTATAGATAGACAGGTATTACCCCAGACTGACAGGTATTACCCCAGACTGACAGGTGTAGATAGACAGGTATTAACCCAGACTGACAGGTATAGATAGACAGGTATTACCCCAGACTGACAGGTGTAGATAGACAGGTATTAACCCAGACTGACAGGTATAGATAGACAGGTATTATCCCAGACTGACAGGTATTAACCCAGACTGACAGGTATTAATCCAGACTGACATGTATTAACCCAGACTGACAGGTATTAACCCAGACTGACAGGTGTAGATAGACAGGTATTAATCCAGACTGACAGGTATAGATAGACAGGTATTAACCCAGACTGACAGGTATTAACCCAGACTGACAGGTATAGATAGACACGTATTAACCTAGACTGACAGGTGTAGATAGACAGGTATTATCCTAGACTGATAGGTATAGATAGACAGGTATTATCCCAGACTGACAGGTATTATCCCAGACTGACAGGTATAGATAGACAGGTATTAACCCAGACTGACAGGTATAGATAGACAGGTATTATCCCAGACTAACAGGTATTACCCCAGACTGACAGGTGTAGATAGACAGGTATTATCCCAGACTGACAGCTATTAACCCAGACTAACAGGTATTAACCCAGACTGACAGGTATTAACCCAGACTGACAGGTATAGATAGACAGGTATTAACCCAGACTGACAGGTATAGATAGACAGGTATTAACCCAGACTGACAGATATTATCCCAGACTGACAGGTATAGATAGACAGGTATTACCCCAGACTGACAGGTATAGATAGACCGGTATTAAACCAGACTGACAGGTATTACCCCAGACTGACAGGTATTAACCCAGACTGACAGGTATAGATAGACAGGTATTACCCCAGACTGACAGGTATAGATAGACTGGTATTATCCCAGACTGACAGGTATAGATAGACAGGTATTAAACCAGACTGACAGGTATTACCCCAGCCTGACAGGTATAGATAGACCGGTATTAAACCAGACTGACAGGTATAGATAGACAGGTATTATCCCAGACTGACAGGTATTAACCCAGACTGACAGGTATAGATAGACAGGTATTAAACCAGACTGACAGGTATAGATAGACAGGTATTATCCTAGACTGACAGGTATAGATAGACAGGTATTATCCCAGACTGACAGGTATAGATAGACAGGTATTATCCTAGACTGACAGGTATAGATAGACAGGTATTAAACCAGACTGGCAGGTATAGATAGACAGGTATTATCCCAGACTGACAGGTATAGATAGACAGGTATTATCCTAGACTGACAGGTATAGATAGACAGGTATTAAACCAGACTGGCAGGTATAGATAGACAGGTATTATCCCAGACTGACAGGTATAGATAGACAGGTATTATCCCAGACTGACAGGTATAGATAGACAGGTATTATCCTAGACTGACAGGTATAGATAGACAGGTATTAAACCAGACTGGCAGGTATAGATAGACAGGTATTACCCCAGACTGACAGGTATTACCCCAGACTGACAGGTGTAGATAGACAGGTATTAATCCAGACTGACAGGTATAGATAGACAGGTATTACCCCAGACTGACAGGTATTACCCCAGACTGACAGGTGTAGATAGACAGGTATTAACCCAGACTGACAGGTATAGATAGACAGGTATTACCCCAGACTGACAGGTATTACCCCAGACTGACAGGTGTAGATAGACAGGTATTAACCCAGACTGACAGGTATAGATAGACAGGTATTATCCCAGACTGACAGGTATTAACCCAGACTGACAGGTATTAATCCAGACTGACAAGTATTAACCCAGACTGACAGGTATTAACCCAGACTGACAGGTGTAGATAGACAGGTATTAATCCAGACTGACAGGTATAGATAGACAGGTATTAACCCAGACTGACAGGTATTAACCCAGACTGACAGGTATAGATAGACACGTATTAACCTAGACTGACAGGTGTAGATAGACAGGTATTATCCTAGACTGATAGGTATAGATAGACAGGTATTATCCCAGACTGACAGGTATTATCCCAGACTGACAGGTATAGATAGACAGGTATTAACCCAGACTGACAGGTATAGATAGACAGGTATTAACCCAGACTGACAGGTATAGATAGACAGGTATTAACCCAGACTGACAGGTATTAACCCAGACTGACAGGTGTAGAGAGACAGGTATTAATCCAGACTGACAGGTGTAGATAGACAGGTATTATCCCAGACTAACAGGTATTACCCCAGACTGACAGGTGTAGATAGACAGGTATTATCCCAGACTGACAGCTATTAACCCAGACTAACAGGTATTAACCCAGACTGACAGGTATTAACCCAGACTGACAGGTATAGATAGACAGGTATTAACCCAGACTGACAGGTATAGATAGACAGGTATTAACCCAGACTGACAGATATTATCCCAGACTGACAGGTATAGATAGACAGGTATTACCCCAGACTGACAGGTATAGATAGACCGGTATTAAACCAGACTGACAGGTATTACCCCAGACTGACAGGTATTAACCCAGACTGACAGGTATAGATAGACAGGTATTACCCCAGACTGACAGGTATAGATAGACTGGTATTATCCCAGACTGACAGGTATAGATAGATAGGTATTAAACCAGACTGACAGGTATTACCCCAGCCTGACAGGTATAGATAGACCGGTATTAAACCAGACTGACAGGTATAGATAGACAGGTATTATCCCAGACTGACAGGTATTAACCCAGACTGACAGGTATAGATAGACAGGTATTAAACCAGACTGACAGGTATAGATAGACAGGTATTATCCTAGACTGACAGGTATAGATAGACAGGTATTATCCCAGACTGACAGGTATAGATAGACAGGTATTATCCTAGACTGACAGGTATAGATAGACAGGTATTAAACCAGACTGGCAGGTATAGATAGACAGGTATTATCCCAGACTGACAGGTATAGATAGACAGGTATTATCCTAGACTGACAGGTATAGATAGACAGGTATTAAACCAGACTGGCAGGTATAGATAGACAGGTATTATCCCAGACTGACAGGTATAGATAGACAGGTATTATCCCAGACTGACAGGTATAGATAGACAGGTATTATCCTAGACTGACAGGTATAGATAGACAGGTATTAAACCAGACTGGCAGGTATAGATAGACAGGTATTATCCCAGACTGACAGGTATTATCCCAGACTGACAGGTATAGATAGACAGGTATTACCCCAGACTGACAGGTATAGATAGACAGGTATTAAACCAGACTGACAGGTATAGATAGACAGGTATTAACCCAGACTGACAGGTATTATCCTAGACTGACAGGTATAGATAGACAGGTATTATCCATGACTGACAGGTATAAATAGACAGGTATTATCCCAGGCTGACAGGTATTAACCCAGACTGACAGGTATAGATAGACAGGTATTATCCCAGACTGACAGGTATAGATAGACAGTTATTATCCCAGACTGACAGGTATTATCCCAGACTGACAGGTATTAACCCAGACTGACAGGTATAGATAGACAGGTATTACCCCAGACTGACAGGTATTAACCCAGACTGACAGGTGTAGATAGACAGGTATTAATCCAGACTGACAGGTATTAATCCAGACTGACAGGTGTAGATAGACAGGTATTATCCCAGACTAACAGGTATTACCCCAGACTGACAGGTGTAGATAGACAGGTATTATCCCAGACTGACAGGTATTATCCTAGACTGACAGGTATAGATAGACAGGTATTACCCCAGACTGACAGGTATAGATAGACAGGTACTAAACCAGACTGACAGGTATAGATAGACAGGTATTATCCCAGACTGACAGGTATTAACCCAGACTGACAGGTATTAACCCAGACTGACAGGTATAGATAGACAGGTATTAAACCAGACTGACAGGTATAGATAGACAGGTATTATCCCAGACTGACAGGTATTAACCCAGACTGACAGGTATAGATAGACAGGTATTATCCCAGACTGACAGCTATTAACCCAGACTGACAGGTATTAACCCAGACTGACAGGTATAGATAGACAGCTATTAACCCAGACTGACAGGTATTAACCCAGACTGACAGGTATAGATAGACAGGTATTAACCCAGACTGACAGGTATAGATAGACAGGTATTAACCCAGACTGACAGGTATATATAGACAGGTATTAACCCAGACTGACAGGTATAGATAGACAGGTATTAACCCAGACTGACAGGTATAGAGAGACAGGTATTACCCCAGACTGACAGGTATAGATAGACAGGTATTAACCCAGACTGACAGGTATTAACCCAGACTGACAGGTATAGATAGACAGGTATTAACCTAGACTGACAGGTATAGATAGACAGGTATTAACCCAGACTGACAGGTATTAACCCAGACTGACAGGTGTAGATAGACAGGTATTAATCCAGACTGACAGGTATTAATCCAGACTGACAGGTGTAGATAGACAGGTATTATCCCAGACTAACAGGTATTACCCCAGACTGACAGGTGTAGATAGACAGGTATTATCCCAGACTGACAGGTATTAATCCAGACTGACAGGTATTAATCCAGACTGATAGGTATTAATCCAGACTGACAGGTATTAATCCAGACTGACAGGTATAGATAGACAGGTATTAACCCAGACTGACAGGTATTAACCCAGACTGACAGGTATAGATAGACAGCTATTAACCCAGATTGACAGGTATAGATAGACAGCTATTAACCCAGACTGACAGGTATAGATAGACAGGTATTAATCCAGACTGACAGGTGTAGATAGACAGGTATTAATCCAGACTGACAGGTATAGATAGACAGGTATTAATCCAGACTGACAGGTGTAGATAGACAGGTATTAATCCAGACTGACAGGTATAGATAGACAGGTATTAACCCAGATTGACAGGTATAGATAGACAGCTATTAACCCAGACTGACAGGTATAGATAGACAGGTATTAACCCAGACTGACAGGTATAGATAGACAGGTATTAACCCAGACTGACAGGTATAGATAGACAGGTATTAACCCAGACTGACAGGTGTAGATAGACAGGTATTAATCCAGACTGACAGGTATAGATAGACAGGTATTAATCCAGACTGACAGGTATAGATAGACAGGTATTAACCCAGACTGACAGGTGTAGATAGACAGGTATTAACCCAGACTGACAGGTATAGATAGACAGGTATTAACCCAGACTGACAGGTGTAGATAGACAGGTATTAAACCAGACTGACAGGTATAGATAGACAGGTATTAATCCAGACTGACAGGTGTAGATAGACAGCTATTAACCCAGACTGACAGGTATAGATAGACAGGTATTAACCCAGACTGACAGGTATAGATAGACAGGTATTAACCCAGACTGACAGGTATAGATAGACAGGTATTAACCCAGACTGACAGGTATAGATAGACAGGTATTAATCCAGACTGACAGGTAACTTCAGGAAACTGAAAATATTTGACATGGGTCCTGAGATCCTCAAAAGGTTCTACAGCTGCACCACCGAGATCATCCTGACTGGTTGCATCACTGCCTGGTAGAGCAATTGCTCGGCCTCTGACCACAAGGCACTACAGAGTGTAGTGCGAACGGCCCAGTACATCACTGGGGCTAAGCTTCCTGCCATCCAGGACCTCTACACTAGGCGGTGTCACAGGAAGGCCTTAAAAATGGTCAAAGACCCCAGCCACCCCAGTCATAGACTCTTCTCTCTGCTACCGCATGGCAAGTGGTACTGAAGTGCCAAGTCTAGGACAAAAAGGCTTCTCAACAGTTTTTACCCCCAAGCCATAAGACTCCTGAACAGGTAATCAAATGGTTATTTTATATTTTTTTTATATGCCATTTAGCAGACACTTTTATCCAAAGCGACTTACAGTCATGTGTGCATACATTCTACGTATGGGTGGTCCCGGGAATCGAACCCACTACCCTGGCGTTACAAGCGCCATGCTCTACCAACTGAGCTACAGAAGGACCAACCTGGACTATTTGCATTGTGTGCCCCCCTGTTTCACGCTACTCTCTGGTTATCATATATGTACAGACACTTTAACCATATATACATGTACATACTACCTCAATCAGCCTGACTAACAGGTGTCTGTATATAGCCTTGCTACTCTTATTTTCAAATTTCTATTTACTGTTTTATTTCTTAACTTACCTACACACACACACACACACACACCTTTTTTTCGCACCATTGGTTAGAGCCTGTAAGCATTTCACTGTATTTGGGGCGCGTGACAAATAAACTTTGATTTGATTTGATAGACAGGTATTAAACATTAATCAATCAATCTAAACCAACTCAGCTCAGCTGGCATGGCTTCCTCTGTTACATTCGTACAAAATCTATGCATGTAAAACACACACACACACACACACACACACACACACACACACACACACACACACACACACACACACACACACACACACACACACACACACACACACACACACACACACACACACACACACACACACACACACACACACTGTGATAAGGCCTTCCCAGAGTTCATAATAAAGACTTGTCTCAGTTCAGCAGGCTAACACACTGATGGCATTACCTTGGTCTCATTCTCCATGTAGATCTTAGCAGCAAGGCCGAACATCACCAGATCTACTTTAACAGGGTCCTGGTCCCCAGGCAGCATGTTGTACTCTATACGGTAGTATGTCTGGGCCTTAGGGGCCTCCACCACTCCACCGGACAGAGCACGTTTGGGCTTCTTCTTCTCCACTAAGACCACCTCACCAACAGGACAGGGTTCTTCACCTAAAACAGGGAATATAATTAAAGACAAGGCTGTCTTATAAATCACCTAGGAGACAAAAGGGGAAAGAATTACATTACAACACACCAATATGAATTTTTATGGGATAGAGGACAGATAGAGGACAGATAGAGGACAGATAGAGGACAGATAGAGGACAGAGGGGTGATGTATCTCTATGGGATAGAGGACAGATAGAGGACAGAGGGGTGATGTATCTCTATGGGATAGAGGACAGAGGGGTGATGTATCTCTATGGGATAGAGGACAGATAGAGGACAGAGGGGTGATGTATCTCTATGGGATAGAGGACAGATAGAGGACAGAGGGGTGATGTATCTCTATGGGATAGAGGACAGAGGGGTGATGTATCTCTATGGGATAGAGGACAGAGGGGTGATGTATCTCTATGGGATAGAGGACAGAGGGGTGATGTATCTCTATGGGATAGAGGACAGAGGGGTGATGTATCTCTATGGGATAGAGGACAGAGGGGTGATGTATCTCTATGGGATAGAGGACAGATAGAGGACAGAGGGGTGATGTATCTCTATGGGATAGAGGACAGATAGAGGACAGAGGGGTGATGTATCTCTATGGGATAGAGGACAGATATGGGACAGAGGGGTGATGTATCTCTATGGGATAGAGGACAGATAGAGGACAGAGGGGTGATGTATCTCTATGGGATAGAGGACAGATAGAGGACAGAGGGGTGATGTATCTCTATGGGATAGAGGAAAGAGGGGTGATGTATCTCTATGGGATAGAGGACAGATAGAGGACAGAGGGGTGATGTATCTCTATGGGATAGAGGACAGATATGGTGATGCAGCTCTATGATATAGAGGACAGATAGGGTGATGCAGCTCTATGATATATGGGACAGTTAGGGGACAGATAGGGGTGATATACATATAGGGGTAATGTAGTTCTATGATATAGGGGACAGTTAGGGGACAGATAGGGGTGATATACATATAGGGGTAATGTAGCTCTATGGTATAGAGGACAGATATGGTGATGCAGCTCTATGATATAGAGGCCAGATAGGGGTTATGCAGCTCTATGAAATAGGGGACCGATAGGGTGATGCAGCTCTATGATATAGGGGACAGATAGGGTGATGCAGTTCTATGATATAGGGGACAGTTAGGGGACAGACAGGGGTGACATACATATAGGGGTAATGTAGCTCTATGGTATAAAGGCAGGTCGGGTGATACAGCTCTATGATATACGTGACAGATAGGGGACAGATAGGGGCGATATACATATGGGGTAATGTAGCTCTATGGTATAGAGGACAGAGAGGGTAATGTAGCTCTATGGTATAGAGGACAGAGAGGATAATGTAGCTCTGTGGTATAGAGGACAGATATGGGACAGTTATGGGACAGATAGGGGTGATATACATATAGGGGTAATGTAGCTCTATGGTATAAAGGCAGGTCGGGTGATACAGCTCTATGATATACGTGACAGATAGGGGACAGATAGGGGCGATATACATATGGGGTAATGTAGCTCTATGGTATAGAGGACAGAGAGGGTAATGTAGCTCTATGGTATAGAGGACAGAGAGGGTAATGTAGCTCTATGGTATAGAGGACAGATAGGGTGATTCAGCTCTGATATAGGGGACAGTTAGGGGTGATATACATATAGGGGTAATGTAGCTCTATGTATAGAGTACAGAGGGAATGATCCTTCTCACCCCCCTAAAATATTTAGATGCACTATTGTAAAGTGGCTGTTCCACTGGATGTCATAAGGTGAATGCACCAATTTGTAAGTCGCTCTGGATAAGAGCGTCTGCTAAATGACTTAAATGTAATGTAATGTAAATGTAATGAATGATATAGGTCAATGATATAGGGTACAGATAGGGGTGATATACATATAGGGGTAATGTAGCTCTGTGATATAGGGGACAGATAGGCGTAATATATATATATAGGGGTAATGTAGCTCTATGTATAGAGGACAGAGGGGATGATTTCGGTCAATGATATAGGGGACAGATAGGGGTGATATACATATAGGGGTAATGTAGCTCTATGTATAGAGGACAGAGGGGATGATTTCGGTCAATGATATAGGGGACAGATAGGGGTGATATACATATAGGGGTAATGTAGCTCTATGTATAGAGGACAGAGGGGATGATTTCGGTCAATGATATAGGGGACAGATAGGGGTGATATACATATAGGGGTAATGTAGCTCTATGGTATAGATGTAGCTCTATGGTATAGAGGACAGATATGGTGATGCAGCTCTATGATATCGAGGACAGATAGGGGTGATGCAGCTCTATGATATATGGGACAGTTAGGGGACAGATAGGGGTGATATACATATAGGGGTAATGTAGTTCTATGATATAGGGGACAGTTAGGGGACAGATAGGGGTGATATACATATAGGGGTAATGTAGCTCTATGGTATAGAGGACAGATATGGTGATGCAGCTCTATGATATTGAGGACAGATAGGGGTGATGCAGCTCTATGATATAGAGGACCGATAGGGTGATGCAGTTCTATGATATAGAGGACAGATAGGGTGATGCAGCTCTATGATATAGGGGACAGTTAGGGGACAGACAGGGGTGACATACATATAGGGGTAATGTAGCTCTATGGTATAGAGGACAGAGAGGATAATGTAGCTCTGTGGTATAGAGGACAGATATGGGACAGTTAGGGGACAGATAGGGGTGATATACATATAGGGGTAATGTAGCTCTATGGTATAGGGGACAGATAGGGGTAATGTAGCTCTATGGTATAGGGGACAGAGGGGATGATGTAGGTCAATGATATAGGGGACAGATAGGGGACAGATAGGGGTGATATACATATAGGGGTAATGTAGCTCTATGATATAGGGGAAAGATAGGGGTGACATACATATAGGGGTAATGTAGCTCTATGGTATAGAGGACAGAGAGGATCATGTAGCTCTATGGTATAGGGGACAGATAGCGTGATGCAGCTCTATGATACAGAGGACAGATAGGGGACAGATAGGGGTGATATACATATAGGGGTAATGTAGCTCTATGATATAGGGGACAGTTAGGGGACAGATAGGGGTGATATACATATAGGGGTAATGTAGCTCTATGATATAGGGGACAGATAGGGGTGACATACATATAGGGGTAATGTAGCTCTATGGTATAGAGGACAGATATGGTGATGCAGCTCTATGATATAGGGGACAGTTAGGGGACAGATAGGGGTGATATACATATGGTGCAATGTAGCTCTATGATATAGGGGTGATATACATATAGGGGTACTGTAGCTCTATGGTATAGAGGACAGAGAGGGTGATTCAGCTCTATTATATAGAGGACATAGAGGGTAATGTAGCTCTATGGTATAGAGGACAGATAGGGGACAGTTAGGGGACAGATAGGGGTGATATACATATGGTGCAATGTAGCTCTATGATATAGGGGACAGATAGGGGTGATATACATATAGGGGTAATGTAGCTCTATGGTATAGAGGACAGAGAGGGTCATTCAGCTCTATTATATAGAGGACATAGAGGGTAATGTAGCTCTATGGTATAGAGGACAGATAGGGGACAGTTAGGGGACAGATAGGGGTGATATACATGTAGGGGTAATGTAGCTCTATGATATAGGCGACAGATAGGGGTGATATACATATAGGGGTAATGTATCTCCATGATATAGGGGACAGATAGGGGACAGATAGGGGTGATATACATATAGCAGTAATGTAGCTCTATGGTATAGAGGACAGATATGGTGATGCAGCTCTATGATATAGGTTACAGTTAGGGGACAGATAGGGGTGATATACATATGGTGTAATGTATCTCTATGATATAGGGGACAGATAGGTGTGATACACATATAGGGGTAATGTATCTCTATGATATAGGGGACAGCTAGGTGTGATGTCAAGGACTCTTGTGTGTATGATATAGTTCTAGTAACTATAAACAAGTAACAATAATTTTCTTCTCTGTTTTCTATAAAATTAATGTTTGTGAATTCAAATGCTGCGCAATTCTGCTGTTTGTCAATGTGTTTGTGGGTGCTACTGTATTTTGTGTTGACATTTCTATTCATAATGTGCTTGCCTGTTGTAATATGTATAGTCCCAACATATGGTAGTGTACCTTTAGGAATGGCTATAACAATGCTGACAGTCCATTTGACGACATGGGAGCCATCTTTGCTGTTTGTACTGGTCAGGTCATCGGGTATGTCTTTGCTGTCTGTCGTAACGATGACATCCACAGGTGAGCTGGACTCCGAATATGACCTGTCCTGGTCTCTATGTTCTTGTCCCCCTGGGAACATGTCCTCCCTGTCCCTGTCTCCTCCACACCCTTCTGTCTCTGTGTCCTCCCCCAAATCAGAGTCTGGTGGAGAGGGACAGGGTAGAGAGCTCTTGGAGTCGGGTTCCTCACACAGCGATCTGGACTCCATGGTTCAGTCACAGCTTTTTCTGATGAATAGACAGTGTAACGTTACTGACTGAATAACAGACCTGCCAAGGGAACAAACATTGTTATTTCTAACTTCGTCAAAAATAAATATAAATAAATATAATAAATTACGTTGCAGCCAAACAAAGTAAATGTTCATTATTTTATTCTTAAAATAACAAATGTCATGCTCTACACTCCTAACAACAATGAGTAAATGCTACGCATACAACAATACAAGATACAGCTCTACATTATTATGTAACTTTTAAAATGCTAATTCCCAATGCACAAGCCTACCGTTTACTGTTTCTGTTTGCCTGTGTGGGTTGGTGATCCTACCGATCCTTCAGGCACTTCATTTTCACATCATCTGAGTAAAATTACATGTCAACTTTTCTGTGAATCACCTTCCTACTTACCGCTACACGAAATAGTCCTTAGCTCTTTGGTAGACTGGAGGTGCAGTTCGGCAGCTATTTCAGTTTGTGTCCCTTAAATCTTTTACCAATATCATCACTGATACATGATATATAGCCTAGTTATTTTCATAATTACGTAGAATCACGGTTTCATCTTTGACGGAATAACATCAAATGCGGTAGGATGTCACATCAACTGTTTACGTCACCTTAGCAACCAGTGTTGCGACAACAACGTGATAACGTTACAATCACCAGTGTCACAAATTGTTTGTAACAATGTTGCCGCGAGTGAAAGTTACATTGTGACATCATAATATATCATAATAAATGGATATTATTTATCACAATGGCCAATCCGGAACGAACTGAAACTTTGAAAGCCCGATTAGATTAGAAGAATCAAGCATTGCTATTATCCTGATAATTATTAACTCGATAAAAGATTGTTTTAGCATCAGAATAGTCTACAAACAATGTTTTTACAAAAAATACAAACAACCCACACAATATTTTAGTCATTTAAGACTGTCATTATTTTCAGCAATTACTTTTTTCAACCTGTTAGAAACTATTATAACAAAATCTTTAAATCATTCAATATTTTCTTTCGTGCATGAATACCACCTAGGCTTTTCAAACCATTACCCCCCTCACGGACTCAATTACAGAACAATGAAGCCGTATTGATATCTGTTGGTCGACCAGACATCAGTCCCAACTGTCAATCAACTGGTCTAACTCAATAGAACAGCAGTTGATTGGTTTAAACCCTATTGTTTCAAATAAGCTACATGTCAGGACCGTTATTATCAGGTCGCAATATGATATTGCACATTGTATTGTATTCTATCCCATTATTTTATTTAATTTTGCTTTCTATTCTATAAAATATGATGTGTTCTACTCTTACTGTAGTATAGTGTAATGTAGGCTGCGTTAGAAAGATGTGAACGTGATAAACATACATTTTCTTTCTCTACTTTCGAGGAAACCATTTCAAATGTCGCCCCAGTTTATATGTGTTGAGGGGCTGAGCCAAAACTCGCTTCAAAGAAACGCCCTGTGCGCACAGAGAGCTCCTCTGCAGAAATACACTTTTATTCAGTCACGGAAAAGGGAACATGGACACAGGATGCTACAACATGATCACTGATACACAACTTGTTTTCTTCTCATCAATGGATTTGTACTGATTTGAAAAGAATGGATAAAATATTGGTTAAAGATAGTTGTGATCTGTACGGCCGACCCGCCCGCAGGACACAATGGATAGCGAGTACCCTGGCTTACCACTACGGACTGGATCGGGGAGTAGAGAACGAAATTATAGTTCTGGCGACCGGACTGGACCAGTATCTGCAGGAGATCTTCCACCACATGGACTGTACAGGAGATGGGAAGATATCCATGGAGGACTTTAATATTCTGTGTGAGATCTTGGGGTTGAACAAAGACTCTGAGTCGGAGGAGTGTGTGGGGGTCCTGGATAATCTGCCCAGTGAGTTTACCTTCAGGCAGTTCCACGCTAAACTCTGCGGATACTTCAGCACCAAGGCTGGGTCCCAGTATGAGAACGGGAGGTTACTGGTCGGGAAAGACAGTGAGCATATAGAGACTCAGATCCGCCTGAGGATCCCTCTCAGGCGGCGAAAGAAGATGCTATCTCTGGGGACCGGTGGGAGAGAGAGCCCGGGATCGTCACCGAACTCAGATAGACATTTGCCGGGCTGTCGGCAGCTGCGCGCCTCCTGCACCCGGGAGTGTTACGAGGAGATTGTGGCTCTGGAGGAAGCAGAGGAAAGGATAACTAAACTACAGGATGAGAATGCCAGTCTGAGGGAGCTGGTGGAGGATATGAGGGCGGCTCTACAGAGCAGTGATGCCCGCTCCCTGGCACTACAGGTAATCCAGATGGGCATCAGTGGTATTGTTATTATTATTGTTATTATTATTATTATGTGTTGATGGGAGGCTTTGAGTCTGTAACAAAACATAGCCCTGTAAAGGATCATGAAGTTTTAGAATAGAGACACTGACACTTTCAAATGAATATGTTTATGGGAAAGTTGGCATTGGAAAAGCTGTGTTAGCAGGCTATTATCCCCCCATCACTGAACTGGCCATAGCCTACTGTTGTCTGTCTGTCCCCTCCCAGGTAGGACTGTTGAAGAGCCACTCCAAACACGAATCAGAGGGTGGCTGCTTCATCGCTCATCACAAACTATCTGTCCGGACGACCCACAGCAGCAACAACTGCCATGGGAACACCAAGATCCACAACCTCAGCCACATCAAGACGACCCACAGCAGCAATCCCAGCAGCCAGCGTGACCCCAGTCAGTACTCTAGCCTGAAGACCAGTAGCCAGTACACTTGCCTGCGGAGCCTCGTCCATGAGATTGACCCGATCCACAGCTCTCGGAATGGGCAGGTGGAGGAGGCCATTCTGTTTAATAAAAAGCTGGAACAAGAGCTGAGGTCGTCGCGGGAGGCAGTGTCGGAGTTAGAGGGGTGTAACAGGGCACTGCAGGTGGAGCAGGGGGACATGAGGAGGAAGGTGGAGGATGCCCGTCAGGCGCTGGTCAGTGGAATGGGGAAGGTCAAAGAGCTGGAGGCTAAAGCCAGCAGAGTACCAGTCCTACAGAGACACATCAAGCAGCTGGAGCAGGAGATCCGCTACTACAGGTTAACACGACTGTACCTTCAGGAACAAAGATTCAGTTACTCGACATGTTATTCCTATACGATAGGTCCAGTTCTACCTAGGTGCATGAGTCTGGTGTAGTGGTGGTGGAGTGACCACTATAGGAGTCTGGTGTAGTGGTGGTGGGGTGTCCTCTATAGGAGTCTGGTGTAGTGGTGGTGGAGTGTCCTCTATAGGAGTCTGGTGTAGAGGTGGTGGGGTGTCCTCTATAGGAGCCTGGTGTAGTGGTGGTGGAGTGTCCTCTATAGGAGTCTGGTGTAGAGGTGGTGGGGTGGCCTCTATAGGAATCTGGTGTAGAGGTGGTGGGGGTGGCCTCTATAGGAGTCTGGTGTAGTGGTGGTGGGGTGGCCTCTATAGGAGTCTGGTGTAGTGGTGGTGGGGTGGCCTCTATAGGAGTCTGGTGTAGTGGTGGTGGGGTGGCCTCTATAGGAGTCTGGTGTAGTGGTGGTGGGGTGGCCTCTATAGGAGTCTGGTGTAGTGGTGGTGGGGTGACCTCTATAGGAGTCTGGTGTAGTGGTGGTGGGGTGGCCTCTATAGGAGTCTGGTGTAGTGGTGGTGGAGTGACCACTATAGGAGTCTGGTGTAGTGGTGGTGGGGTGTCCTCTATAGGAGTCTGGTGTAGTGGTGGTGGGGTGGCCTCTATAGGAGTCTGGTGTAGTGGTGGTGGGGTGTCCTCTATAGGAGTCTGGTGTAGTGGTGGTGGGGGGTGGCCTCTATAGGAGTCTGGTGTAGTGGTGGTGGGTGACCACTATAGGAGTCTGGTGTAGTGGTGGTGGGGTGTCCTCTATAGGAGTCTGGTGTAGTGGTGGTGGAGTGGCCTCTATAGGAATCTGGTGTAGAGGTGGTGGGGTGTCCTCTATAGGAGTCTGGTGTAGTGGTGGTGGGGTGTCCTCTATAGGAGTCTGGTGTAGTGGTGGTGGAGTGACCACTATAGGAGTCTGGTGTAGTGGTGGTGGGGTGTCCTCTATAGGAGTCTGGTGTAGTGGTGGTGGGGTGTCCTCTATAGGAGTCTGGTGTAGTGGTGGTGGGGTGTCCTCTATAGGAGTCTGGTGTAGTGGTGGTGGGGTGACCTCTATAGGAGTCTGGTGTAGTGGTGGTGGAGTGACCACTATAGGAGTCTGGTGTAGTGGTGGTGGGGTGACCACTATAGGAGTCTGGTGTAGTGGTGGTGGGGTGTCCTCTATAGGAGTCTGGTGTAGTGGTGGTGGGGTGTCCTCTATAGGAGTCTGGTGTAGTGGTGGTGGAGTGACCACTATAGGAGTCTGGTGTAGTGGTGGTGGAGTGACCTCTATAGGAGTCTGGTGTAGTGGTGGTGGGGTGGCCTCTATAGGAGTCTGGTGTAGTGGTGGTGGGGTGGCCTCTATAGGAGTCTGGTGTAGGGGTGGCCTCTATAGGAGTCTGGTGTAGTGGTGGTGGGGTGGCCTCTATAGGAGTCTGGTGTAGTGGTGGTGGGGTGGCCTCTATAGGAGTCTGGTGTAGTGGTGGTGGGGTGGCCTCTATAGGAGTCTGGTGTAGTGGTGGTGGGGTGGCCTCTATAGGAGTCTGGTGTAGTGGTGGTGTGGTGGCCTCTATAGGAGTCTGGTATAGAGGTGGTGGTGTGGCCTCTATAGGAGTCTGGTGTAGTGGTGGTGGGGTGGCCTCTATAGGAGTCTGGTGTAGTGGTGGTGGGGTGGCCTCTATAGGAGTCTGGTGTAGTGGTGGTGGGGTGTCCTCTATAGGAGTCTGGTGTAGTGGTGGTGGGGTGGCCTCTATAGGAGTCTGGTGTAGTGGTGGTGGAGTGACCACTATAGGAGTCTGGTGTAGTGGTGGTGGGGTGGCCTCTATAGGAGTCTGGTGTAGTGGTGGTGGGGTGGCCTCTATAGGAGTCTGGTGTAGTGGTGGTGGGGTGACCTCTATAGGAGTCTGGTGTAGTGGTGGTGGGGTGTCCTCTATAGGAGTCTGGTGTAGTGGTGGTGGGGTGGCCTCTATAGGAGTCTGGTGTAGTGGTGGTGGGGTGGCCTCTATAGGAGTCTGGTGTAGTGGTGGTGGTGGGGTGTCCTCTATAGGAGTCTGGTGTAGTGGTGGTGGGGTGGCCTCTATAGGAGTCTGGTGTAGTGGTGGTGGGGTGTCCTCTATAGGAGTCTGGTGTAGTGGTGGTGGGGTGGCCTCTATAGGAGTCTGGTGTAGTGGTGGTGGGGTGTCCTCTATAGGAGTCTGGTGTAGTGGTGGTGGGGTGGCCTCTATAGGAGTCTGGTGTAGTGGTGGTGGGGTGGCCTCTATAGGAGTCTGGTGTAGTGGTGGTGGAGTGACCTCTATAGGAGTCTGGTGTAGTGGTGGTGGGGTGGCCTCTATAGGAGTCTGGTGTAGTGGTGGTGGGGTGGCCTCTATAGGAGTCTGGTGTAGAGGTGGTGGGGTGGCCTCTATAGGAGTCTGGTGTAGTGGTGGTGGGGTGGCCTCTATAGGAGTCTGGTGTAGTGGTGGCGGGGTGGCCTCTATAGGAGTCTGGTGTAGTGGTGGTGTGGTGGCCTCTATAGGAGTCTGGTGTAGTGGTGGTGGGGTGTCCTCTATAGGAGTCTGGTGTAGTGGTGGTGGGGTGGCCTCTATAGGAGTCTGGTGTAGTGGTGGTGGGGTGGCCTCTATAGGAGTCTGGTGTAGTGGTGGTGGGGTGACCTCTATAGGAGTCTGGTGTAGTGGTGGTGGGGTGGCCTCTATAGGAGTCTGGTGTAGTGGTGGTGGGGTGGCCTCTATAGGAGTCTGGTGTAGTGGTGGTGGGGTGGCCTCTATAGGAGTCTGGTGTAGTGGTGGTGGGGTGGCCTCTATAGGAGTCTGGTGTAGTGGTGGTGGGGTGGCCTCTATAGTAGTCTGGGGTAGTGGTGGTGGGGTGGCCTCTATAGTAGTCTGGGGTAGTGGTGGTGGGGTGGCCTCTATAGGAGTCTGGTGTAGTGGTGGCGGGGTGGCCTCTATAGGAGTCTGGTGTAGAGGTGGTGGGGTGGCCTCTATAGGAGTCTGGTGTAGTGGTGGTGGTGGGGTGTCCTCTATAGGAGTCTGGTGTAGTGGTGGTGGGGTGGCCTCTATAGGAGTCTGGTGTAGTGGTGGTGGGGTGACCTCTATAGGAGTCTGGTGTAGTGGTGGTGGGGTGGCCTCTATAGGAGTCTGGTGTAGAGGTGGTGGGGTGGCCTCTATAGGAGTCTGGTGTAGAGGTGGTGGGGTGGCCTCTATAGGAGTCTGGTGTAGAGGTGGTGGGGTGTCCTCTATAGGAGTCTGGTGTAGAGGTGGTGGGGTGGCCTCTATAGGAGCCTGGTGTAGTGGTGGTGGGGTGGCCTCTATAGGAGTCTGGTGTAGTGGTGGTGGGGTGGCCTCTATAGGAGTCTGGTGTAGTGGTGGTGGGGTGGCCTCTATAGGAGTCTGGTGTAGTGGTGGTGGGGTGGCCTCTATAGGAGTCTGGTGTAGTGGTGGTGGGGTGTCCTCTATAGGAGTCTGGTGTAGAGGTGGTGGGGTGTCCTCTATAGGAGTCTGGTGTAGAGGTGGTGGGGTGGCCTCTATAGGAGTCTGGTGTAGTGGTGGTGGTGGGGTGGCCTCTATAGGAGTCTGGTGTAAGATAACACTCTAACCACTCGGCCACCTGCCTCCCCCTCTAACCACTAGGCTACCTGCCTCCCCCTCTAACCACTAGGCTACCTGCATCCCCCCTCTAACCACTAGGCTACCTGCCCCCCTCTAACCACGAGGCTACCTGCCTCCCCCTCTAACCATTAGGCTACCTGCCTCCACCTCTAACCACAAGGCTACCTGCCATCCCAATGAAAAAGTGGTTAAAGTAGTTGGAAATGTCAGTAGGTTTTTCTGCTAGGTTTTATATCCACAGAGCCCTAGCTCTAAACTACACATCACTCTGTTTTATACCCACAGAGCCCTAGCTCTAAACTACACATCACTCTGTTTTATACCCACAGAGCCCTAGCTCTAAACTACACATCACTCTGTTTTATACCCACAGAGCCCTAGCTCTAAACTACACATCACTCTGTTTTATATCCACAGAGCCCTAGCTCTAAACTACACATCACTCTGTTTTATACCCACAGAGCCCTAGCTCTAAACTACACATCACTCTGTTTTATACCCACAGAGCCCTAGCTCTAAACTACACATCACTCTGTTTTATACCCACAGAGCCCTAGCTCTAAACTACACATCACTCTGTTTTATATCCACAGAGCCCTAGCTCTAAACTACACATCACTCTGTTTTATACCCACAGAGCCCTAGCTCTAAACTACACATCACTCTGTTTTATACCCACAGAGCCCTAGCTCTAAACTACACATCACTCTGTTTTATATCCACAGAGCCCTATCTCTAAACTACACATCACTCTGGTTTATACCCACAGAGCCCTAGCTCTAAACTACACATCACTCTGTTTTATACCCACAGAGCCCTAGCTCTAAACTACACATCACTCTGTTTTATACCCACAGAGCCCTAGCTCTAAGCTACACATCACTCTGGTTTATACCCACAGAGCCCTAGCTCTAAACTACACATCACTCTGTTTTATATCCACAGAGCCCTAGCTCTAAACTACACATCACTCTGTTTTATACCCACAGAGCCCTAGCTCTAAACTACACATCACTCTGTTTTATACCCACAGAGCCCTAGCTCTAAACTACACATCACTCTGTTTTATACCCACAGAGCCCTAGCTCTAAACTACACATCACTCTGTTTTATACCCACAGAGCCCTAGCTCTAAACTACACATCACTATGCTATGTTTTATAACCACAGAGCCCTAGCTCTAAACTACACATCACTCTGTTTTATACCCACAGAGCCCTAGCTCTAAACTACACATCACTATGCTATGTTTTATACCCACAGAGCCCTAGCTCTAAACTACACATCACTCTGTTTTATACCCACAGAGCCCTAGCTCTAAACTACACATCACTATGCTCTGTTTTATATCCACAGAGCCCTAGCTCTAAACTACACATCACTCTGTTGTATACCCACAGAGCCCTAGCTCTAAACTACACATCACTCTGTTGTATACCCACAGAGCCCTAGCTCTAAACTACACATCACTATGCTCTGTTTTATACCCACAGAGCCCTAGCTCTAAACTACACATCACTCTGTTGTATACCCACAGAGCCCTAGCTCTAAACTACACATCACTCTGTTTTATACCCACAGAGCCCTAGCTCTAAACTACACATCACTCTGTTTTATACCCACAGAGCCCTAGCTCTAAACTACACATCGCTCTGTTGTATATCCACAGAAACCTAGCTCTAAACGACACATTAAAATGTTTTATACCCACAGAGCCCTAGCTCTAAACTACACATCACTATGCTATGTTTTATACCCACAGAGCCCTAGCTCTAAACTACACATCACTCTGTTTTATACCCACAGAGCCCTAGCTCTAAACTACACATCACTCTGTTTTATACCCACAGAGCCCTAGCTCTAAACTACACATCACTATGCTCTGTTTTATATCCACAGAGCCCTAGCTCTAAACTACACATCACTCTGTTGTATACCCACAGAGCCCTAGCTCTAAACTACACATCACTCTGTTGTATACCCACAGAGCCCTAGCTCTAAACTACACATCACTATGCTATGTTTTATACCCACAGAGCCCTAGCTCTAAACTACACATCACTCTGTTTTATACCCACAGAGCCCTAGCTCTAAACTACACATCACTCTGTTTTATACCCACAGAGCCCTAGCTCTAAACTACACATCGCTCTGTTGTATATCCACAGAAACCTAGCTCTAAACGACACATTAAAATGTTTTATACCCACAGAGCCCTAGCTCTAAACTACACATCACTATGCTATGTTTTATACCCACAGAGCCCTAGCTCTAAACTACACATCACTCTGTTTTATACCCACAGAGCCCTAGCTCTAAACTACACATCACTCTGTTTTATACCCACAGAGCCCTAGCTCTAAACTACACATCACTCTGTTTTATACCCACAGAGCCCTAGCTCTAAACTACACATCACTATGCTCTGTTTTATATCCACAGAGCCCTAGCTCTAAACTACACATCACTCTGTTGTATACCCACAGAGCCCTAGCTCTAAACTACACATCACTCTGTTGTATACCCACAGAGCCCTAGCTCTAAACTACACATCACTATGCTATGTTTTATACCCACAGAGCCCTAGCTCTAAACTACACATCACTCTGTTTTATACCCACAGAGCCCTAGCTCTAAACTACACATCACTCTGTTTTATACCCACAGAGCCCTAGCTCTAAACTACACATCGCTCTGTTGTATATCCACAGAAACCTAGCTCTAAACGACACATTAAAATGTTTTATACCCACAGAGCCCTAGCTCTAAACTACACATCACTATGCTCTGTTTTATATCCACAGAGCCCTAGCTCTAAACTACACATCACTCTGTTTTATACCCACAGAGCCCTAGCTCTAAACTACACATCACTCTGTTGTATACCCACAGAGCCCTAGCTCTAAACTACACATCACTATGCTATGTTTTATACCCACAGAGCCCTAGCTCTAAACTACACATCACTCTGTTTTATACCCACAGAGCCCTAGCTCTAAACTACACATCACTATGCTATGTTTTATACCCACAGAGCCCTAGCTCTAAACTACACATCACTCTGTTGTATACCCACAGAGCCCTAGCTCTAAACTACACATCACTCTGTTTTATATCCACAGAGCCCTAGCTCTAAACTACACATCACTCTGTTGTATACCCACAGAGCCCTAGCTCTAAACTACACATCACTCTGTTTTATACCCACAGAGCCCTAGCTCTAAACTACACATCACTCTGTTTTATATCCACAGAGCCCTAGCTCTAAACTACACATCACTCTGTTGTATACCCACAGAGCCCTAGCTCTAAACTACACATCACTATGCTATGTTTTATACCCACAGAGCCCTAGCTCTAAACTACACATCACTCTGTTTTATACCCACAGAGCCCTAGCTCTAAACTACACATCACTCTGTTTTATACCCACAGAGCCCTAGCTCTAAACTACACATCACTCTGTTTTATACCCACAGAGCCCTAGCTCTAAACTACACATCGCTCTGTTGTATATCCACAGAAACCTAGCTCTAAACTACACATTAAAATGTTTTATAACCACAGAGTCAACTTCAACTGTTGTTGATCCTACAGCATACAGTCAGTCTGGTTCCAACAGGATATAACCCTAACCCTGTGGCTGTACAGTAGGGGTGGCAGGTAGCTTTGGGCCAGTAACCGAAAGATTGCTGGATCGAATCCCAGAGCTGACAAGGTAAAAGTAGTTAACCCACTGTTCCCCGGGTGCTGAAGATGTGGATGTCGATTAAGGCAGCCCCCCGCACCTCTCTGATTCAGATGGGTTCAATCTGGAAGACACATTTCAGTTGAATGCATTCAGTTGTAGAACCTTCCCTTGTTATTCCCACAGAGTCAGGCTGTTTCTGTACTGTGGCTGATCCTACAGCATAGAGTCAGGCTGTTTCTGTACTGTGGCTGATCCTACAGCATAGAGTCAGGCTGTTTCTGTACTGTGGCTGATCCTACAGCATAGAGTCAGGCTGTTTCTGTACTGTGGCTGATCCTACAGCATAGAGTCAGGCTGTTTCTGTACTGTGGCTGATCCTACAACATAGAGTCAGGCTGTTTCTGTACTGTGGCTGATCCTACAGCATAGAGTCAGGCTGTTTCTGTACTGTGGCTGATCCTACAGCATAGAGTCAGGCTGTTTCTGTACTGTGGCTGATCCTACAGCATAGAGTCAGGCTGTTTCTGTACTGTGGCTGATCCTACAGCATAGAGTCAGGCTGTTTCTGTACTGTGGCTGATCCTACAGCATAGAGTCAGGCTGTTTCTGTACTGTGGCTGATCCTACAGCATAGAGTCAGGCTGTTTCTGTACTGTGGCTGATCCTACAGCATAGAGTCAGGCTGTTTCTGTACTGTGGCTGATCCTACAGCATAGAGTCAGGCTGTTTCTGTACTGTGGCTGATCCTACAGCATGGAGTCAGGCTGTTTCTGTACTGTGGCTGATCCTACAGCATAGAGTCAGCCTGGTCCAAACCCTGTTGGTGGCTTACAGTCAAATGCTTACTTCCAGGCTCTAACCAATAGTGCAAAAAATGTATTAGGTGAACAATAGGTAAGTAAAATGACATGCTGGCTGTCTGGGTTACTGGCTGGGTGGCTGGGTAACTGTCTGGCTGGGCTACTCTCTGGTTGGCTGGGTAACTGTCTGGCTGTGTTATAGGCTGGCTGGGTAACTGTCTGGCTGGGTTACTTGCTGGTTTGCTGGGTAACTTTCTGGCTGTGTTACAGACTGGTGTTTGTATAGCCAAGCTGCTGAGAAACTGCTTTCTCTGATTTTTTTCTTGGCAAGACACATACACTCACCAACACACACACACGCGGCAGGACGTTGACATCTGGATTCTCCCAGCTCCCCTATCGTATTTCCTCTGACACAGAACACCAGATGAAAGGAGAGAGCGAGAGAAAGAGAAAGAACTGGAACATTTGAATAAATGCTGAATGATTGATCTGGCAGGCTGGGTAACTGTATGGCTTTTTGGCTGGGATACTGGCTGGCTGGGTAACTGCCTGGCTGTTTGGCTGGGATACTGGCTGGCTGGGTAACTGCCTGGCTGTTTGGCTGGGATACTGGCTGGCTGGGTAACTGCCTGGCTGTTTGGCTGGGATACTGGCTGGCTGGGTAACTGCCTGGCTGTTTTCCTGTGTTACTGGCTGGCTGGGTAACTGTCTAGCTGGCTGGGTTACTTTCTGTGTTACTGGCTGGCTGGCTGGCTGGGTAACTGCCTGGCTGTTTTCCTGTGTTACTGGCTGGCTGGCTGTGTAAATGTCTAGCTGGCTGGGTTACTTTCTGTGTTACTGGCTGGCTGGCTGGGTAACTGTCTAGCTGGCTGGGTTACTTTCTGGGTAACAGGCTTGCTGGCTGGGTAACTGTCTAGCTGGCTGGGTTACTTTCTGTGTTACTGGCTTGCTGGCTGTGTAAATGTCTAGCTGGCTGGGTTACTTTCTGTGTTACTGGCTGGCTGGCTGGGTAACTGTCTAGCTGGCTGGGTTACTTTCTGGGTAACAGGCTTGCTGGCTGGGTAACTGTCTAGCTGGCTGGGTTACTTTCTGTGTTACTGGCTTGCTGGCTGGGTAACTGTCTAGCTGGCTGGGTTACTTTCTGTGTTACTGGCTGGCTGGCTGGATAACTGTCTAGCTGGCTGGGTTACTTTCTGGGTAACAGGCTTGCTGGCTGGGTAACTGTCTAGCTGGCTGGGTTACTTTCTGGGTAACAGGCTTGCTGGCTGGGTAACTGTCTAGCTGGCTGGGTTACTTTCTGTGTTACTGGCTTGCTGGCTGGGTAACTGTCTAGCTGGCTGGGTTACTTTCTGTGTTACTGGCTGGCTGGCTGGCTGGGTAACTGTCTAGCTGGCTGGGTTACTTTCTGGGTTACTGGATGGCAGGCTGGGTTACTGGCTGGCTGGGTAACTGTCTGTCTGTTTGGCTGGGTTACAGGCTTGCTGGCTGGGTAACTGTCTGGCTGTGTTACAGGCTGGCTGGTTGGGTAACTGTCTGGCTGTCTGTGTTGCTGGCTGTCTGTGTTGCTGAATGGCTGGGTAACTGGCTGGCTGGCTGGCGGGGTAACTGGCTGGCTGGGTAACTGTCTGGCTGTTTTATAGGCTGGCTGGGTAACTGTCTGGCTGTCTCTGTTACAGGCTGGCTGGCTGGGTAATTGTCTGGCTGGGTAACTGTCTGGCTGTCTGTGTTGCTGGGTAACTGTCTGGCTATGTTACAGGCTGGCTGGCTGGGTAACTGTCTGGCTTTTTGGCTGTGTTACAGGCTGGCCAGCTGGGTACCTGTCTGGCAGTTTGGCTGGGTTACAGGCTGGCTGGGTAACTGTCTGTCTGTGTAAATGTCTGGCCTTGTTACAGGCTATATGGCTGGGTAACTGTCTGGCTGGGTTACTGGCTGCCTGGGTAACTGTCTGGCTGGGTAATATCTGGCTGGGTAATTGTCTGGCTGGGTTACTGGCTTGCTGGGTAATTGTCTGGCTTTGTTACTGGCTTGCTGGGTAATTGTCTGGCTGGGTTACTGGCTTGCTGGGTAACTATCTGGCTGGGTTACTGGCTTGCTGGGTAACTGTCTTGCTGGGTTACTGGCTGCCTGGGTAACTGTCTGGCTGGGTAATGTCTGGCTGGGTAATTGTCTGGCTGGGTTACTGGCTTGCTGGGTAACTGGCTTGCTGGGTAACTGGCTTGCTGGGTAACTATCTGGCTGGGTAACTGTCTTGCTGGGTTACTGGCTTGCTGGGTAACTGGCTTGCTGGGTAACTGTCTTGCTGGGTAACTGGCTTGCTGGGTAACTGGCTTGCTGGGTTACTGGCTTGCTGGGTAACTGGCTTGCTGGGTTACTGGCTGGAGGCTGTATATCCAAGCTTCTGAGAAACAGCTTTCTCTGATTTTGTTCTTGGCAAGACACATACATGCCACCGACACACACACACGCGGCAGGACGTTGACATCTGGAAACACTTACAGTGATTCTCCCAGGCCCCCTATCGGATTTCCTCCGACACAGAACACCAGACAGCAGGAGAGAGAGAGAGAGAGAAAGAGAAAGAACTGGAAAATGTAAAGCTGAATGATAGATCTGCTAGAGAACTGTAGTGGGAATGTGTTCTGAATAAGACACTTTGAATTTGGAGTTTAAATGTAAAGAAAAACAACTAGATGGTTAAATGGTTGTTAGCTGGATAAGTTGTTTTCATGTTAGACTAAAACAGAGCCTTATGGACGGTTGGATTGACCATCATGTTGTCTGTGTGTTCTCCTGGTTTTCAGTTTGATCCAGTTCATGTCATTGTTTTTAACCTCACAACTCTCAGTCTTCCTCAGCAAAACTATTCTAGCAGACAAAGTTTCTAAAACGCCTTCAACTAAAGATGAAAACCTTATCCCAATTATAGTACTCCACCCAACAAGCTAGCTACAGTATATCACAGGCAGCCCTATAAAGAGCTAAGTATATCACAGCTCCTATTAAAGGATGATGGTGATTGTAGATGCTCATGTTACGGAATACCCTCTTTGATGTCAGGCAATGTCTTGGATTGATTGTGTCAATGTATACGGAGCTCTTGTTCTGTACAAGAAAAATGTCAATGTTTTCTCCTTCACTGTGCCCAATGGGCCTTTGGTGATCAATGGCTCCATGGAGCTCTGTTTAGCTGCAGATACTAGCCTGATTCTAAGTGGCAATAGAATAAGAATATATTTACACTGTGTATATTTATACTGAACAAAAATATAAACGCAACACGTAAAGTATTGGTTCCATGTTTTATGAACTGACATAAAAGATCCCAGAAATGTTCCATATGCACAAAATGTGTTTACATCCCTGTTAGTGAGCATTATCTGACAGGTGTGGCATATCAAGAAGCTGATGAAACAGCGAGATCATTACACAGGTGCACAATGTGCTGTTTTGTCACACAACACAATGAGTTTTGGGGGAACGTGCAACTGGCATGCTGACTGCAGGAGTCTCCATGAATGTTAATTTCTCTACCATAAGCCTCCTCCAACATCATTTTAGAGAATTTGGCAGTATGTTCAAACTGCCTCACAACCAAAGACCACGTGTAACTACTCCAGCCCAGGACCTCCACGTCTGTCTTCTTCACCTGCGGGATCGTCTGAGACCAGCCACCCAGACTGCTGATGAAACTGTGGGTTTGCACAACTGAAGAATTTCACACACAAACTGTCAGAAACCGTCTCAGGGAAGCTCATCTGGGTGCTCGTTGTCCTCACAAACTGTCAGAAACCGTCTCAGGGAAGCTCATCTGGGTGCTCGTTGTCCTCACAAACTGTCAGAAACCGTCTCAGGGAAGCTCATCTGGGTGCTCGTTGTCCTCACAAACTGTCAGAAACCGTCTCAGGGAAGCTCATCTGGGTGCTCGTTGTCCTCACCAGGGTCTTGACCTGAATGTAGTTTGCGTCGTAACCTTCTCACCTCATTCTCACCTTCGATGGCCACTGTCACGCTGGAGAAGTGTATGAATCCTGGTTTCAACTGTACCGGGCAGATGGCAAACAGCATGTATGGCGTCGTGCGAGTGGTTTGCTGATATCAACGTTGTGAACAGAGTGCCTCAGGGTTATGGTATGGGCAGGCATAAGCTATGGACAACAAACACAATTGCATTTTATTGATGGCAATTTGAATGAGATATTGTGACAAGATCCTGAGGCCCATTGTTGTACCATTCATCCACCGCCATCACCTCATGTTTCAGCATGATAACGCACGGACCCATGTCTCAAGGATCTGTACACAATTCCTGGAAGCCGAAAATGTCCCAGTTCTTCCATGGTCTGCATGCTCACCAGACATGTCACCCATTGAGTATGTTCTGGATGCTCAGAATCGACGTGTACCACAGAGTGTTCCAGTTCCCACCACCTTCCAGCACTTCACACAGCCATTGAAGTGGAGTGGGACAACATTTCACAGGCCACAATCAACAGCCTGATCAATATGAGAAGGAGATGTGTCGTGCTGCATGAGGCAAATGGTGATCACACCAGATACTGACTGGTTTTCTGATCCACACCAGATACTGACTGGTTTTCTGATCACACCAGATACTGACTGGTTTTCTGATCCACACCAGATACTGACTGGTTTTCTGATCCACACCAGATACTGGCTGGTTTTCTGATCCACACCAGATACTGACTGGTTTTCTGATCCACGCCAGATACTGACTGGTTTTCTGATCCACACCAGATACTGACTGGTTTTCTGATCACACCAGATACTGACTGGTTTTCTGATCCACACCAGATACTGACTGGTTTTCTGATCACACCAGATACTGACTGGTTTTCTGATCCACACCAGATACTGGCTGGTTTTCTGATCCACACCAGATACTGACTGGTTTTCTGATCCACACCAGATACTGGCTGGTTTTCTGATCCATACCAGATACCGACTGGTTTTCTCATCTTTACCCCTACCTTTTTTAAAGTTATCTGTGACCAACAGATGCATATCTGTATTCTCAGTCATCTGAAATCCATAGATTACAGCCTAATGAATGTATTTCAATTGACTGATTTCCTTATATGAACTGTAACTCAGTAGCATCTTAGAAATTGTTGCGTTTAGATTTTTGTTCTGTATATATATGATGTCCTTCTGTAGCTCAGTTGGTAGAGCATGGCGCTTGTAACACCAGGGTAGTGGGTTCAATCCCGGGACCACCCATAGAGAATGTATGCACACATGACTGTAAGTTTTGGATAAAAGCGTCTGCTAAATGGCATATATTATTATTATATCTCTTTGACTGTTCCCTCTCAGGTCGGAGGTGTCTAAATTACAGCTCTCAGGGTGCACAAGGGCAAATAAGCAGGTGGGCGGAGCCTGCGGACCAGTCCAGAGGTGTTGCCTAGACGACCAACAGGACCGCTGGTCCCCCACCGGCCGCTCTGAGACAACTCCAGATAACAGTAAGACACCACGAGGGGTTTGTTTGTTTTTCTGACGTCTATGTTCTGTGTTAATGTGTGTGTTCTGTCCTCCAGGTCAGGAGCAGTTGTTCCGGTCAGTAGAGGGCCAGGCAGCATCAGACGACGACGAGGAAAAGTGGACAGGTGAGAACAGGTTTAGTGTGTGTGCATGTTTGGGATGGCTTTTCACATGAACATGTGTTAAATGTAAACGTGTGTGTTGATTAATGTTAATTAATGTTGGTGTGTGTTGGGGACAGGTGAACAACAGAGACAGGTGGACGAAATGAAGAGGATCCTCGCCAGACTGTCCTGCTGCGGAGACAGGTACACAGTACACACACACATACACAGGATAATGCACACACACACACACACACACACACACACACACACACACACACACACACACACACACACACACACACACACACACACACACACACACACACACACACACACACACAGGCACACACACAGCATAGACACAGGCACACACACACACACACACACACACACACACACACACACACACACACACACACACACACACACACACACACACACACACAGACGCATAGACACATGCACACACACACACACACACACACACACACACACACACACACACACACACACACACACACACACACACACACACACACACACACACAGGCGCATAGACACATGCACACACACACACACACACACACACACACACACACACACACACAGACACATGCACACACACACACACACACACACACACACACACACACACACACACACACACACACACACACACACACACACACACACACACACACACACACACACACACACACACACACACACACACACACACACACACACACACACACACACACACACACACACACACACACACACACACACACACACACACACACACACACACACACACACACACACACAGACACATGCACACACACACACACACACACACACACACACACACACACACACACACACACACACACACACACACACACACACACACACACACACACACAGACACACACACACACACACACACACACAGGCGCATAGACACATGCACACACACACACACACACACACACACACACACACACACACACACACACACACACACACACACACACACACACACACACACACACACACACACACACACACACACACACACACACACACTCACACATAGGTATGCACACACAAGCATTAGCCTCTCACACACACATGTGTATGTGAAAAATGGGGGCCATAACCCTAACCTGTATGTAATTGACCTGCCTCTGTCTCTCCTGTCCCTTAGGTGTGATGACAAGGCTATGAAGAAACTGCTGTCCCACTTCAGTGGTTCCAGGAGGAGTGAGGAGAGCACAAGAGGAGGAGAGGAGGATGATGAGAGGAGTGAGGAGAGGAGGAGTGCGGTGGTAGAGCTCTTAGAGAAGGTGACGAGGCTGAATAAAAAGTTGGAGCAGAAGGAGACCCAGGCACAACAGTTACAGATGGACATGGACCAGGTACACACACGTGCACGTACACACACTCAAAGCAGAACATGTGTGGTGAGCTACAACCGGTACAACTGGAGCCACTGACGTGAACAACCAAAATACGGCATGTTTTGACTCTCAGTTCGTTGTCATCATTCTGAGGACTGTTGGTTCTGGTGTAAAATGTATTAAAGACTAGAGGAGGAGGCAAAGACTGGGAACTGAACAGCCTGCTGGAGGTTGATATGAAAGACTGGGAACTGAACAACCTGCTGGAGGTTGATATGAAAGACTGGGAACTGAACAGCCTGCTGGAGGTTGATATGAAAGACTGGGAACTGAACAGCCTGCTGGAGGTTGATATGAAAGACTGGGACCTGAACAACCTGCTGGAGGTTGATATGAAAGACCGGGAACTAAACAGCCTGCTGGAGGTTGATATGAAAGACTGGGAACTGAACAGCCTGCTGGAGGTTGATATGAAAGACTGGGAACTGAACAACCTGCTGGAGGTTGATATGAAAGACTGGGAACTGAACAGCCTGCTGGAGGTTGATATGAAAGACTGGGAACTGAACAGCCTGCTGGAGGTTGATATGAAAGACTGGGAACTGAACAACCTGCTGGAGGTTGATATGAAAGACTGGGAACTGAACAGCCTGCTGGAGGTTGATATGAAAGACTGGGAACTGAACAACCTGCTGGAGGTTGATATGAAAGACTGGGAACTGAACAGCCTGCTGGAGGTTGATATGAAAGACTGGGAACTGAACAACCTCCTGGAGGTTAATATGAAAGACTGGTAACTGAACAACCTGCTGGAGGTTGATATGAACGACTTGGACTTCAAAGAGGAGAAGACTGCAGAGAGTGGCACAGCCCTCCTTCCAAATAGCACCAAGCTCCAGCCTCAGCCCAGCTCTCAGCCACCCAGCAGCCTCAACCCAGTTCTCAGCCTCCCAGCTCTCAGCCACCCAGCCTCAACCCAGCTCTCAGCCACCCAGCCTCAACCCAATTCTCAGCCTCCCAGCTCTCAGCCACCCAGCCTCAGCCCAGCTCTCAGCCACCCAGCCTCAACCCAGTTCTCAGCCACCCAGCCTCAGCCCAGCTCCCAGTCACCCAGCCTCAGCCCAGCTCTCAGCCACCCAGCCTCAGAACAGCTCCCAGGCACCCAGCCCCCAGCTCCATCCCCCAGCCCCCAGCCCCCAGCCCAGCTCCCAGACACCCAGCCCCCAGCCCAGCCCCCAGCCTCAGCCCAGCTCCCAGCTACCCAGCCCCCAGCCCCAGCCCCCAGCCTCAGCCAGCTCCCAGACACCCAGCCCCAGCCCAGCTCCCAGACACCCAGCCCCCAGCCCCAGCCCCCAGCCCCAGCCCCCAGCCTCAGCCCAGCTCCCAGACACCCAGCCCCCAGCCCCCAGCCCAGCCCCCAGCCTCAGCCCAGCTCCCAGCCTCCCAGCCTGAGCCTTAAACTCTATCCCTAACCCCAGCCTCAGCCCAGCTCCCAGCCTGAGCCTTAAACCCCATCCCTAACCCCAGCCTCAGCCTCCCAGCCTGAGCCTTAAACCCCATCCCTAACCCCAGCCTCAGCCCAGCTCCCAGCTACCCAGCCTCAGCCTCAGCCTCCCAGCCTGAGCCTTAAACCCCATCCCTAACCCCAGCCAGTAGTGAACTGAGCCACCCTGACTGAAGCACAGCTGGTTCCCTGTGTGTGTTGACCACAAACACCCTTCACCCTTCACCCTTCAAACCCTTCTGCTAGAGCAGAATGATTCCTGCTGGTTAGAGCCTGTTGGAGTTTTCACCCAACATGGAGACAATGAGACGTTCTTTACATCTGATCTCTGAGGTCTATAGTACCTACAGGCAACAACCCTAAACATCTGTTCATGTTAACCATCTGCTGTGATCTCTGAGGTCTATAGTACCTACAGGCAACAACCCTAAACATCTGTTCATGTTAACCATCTGCTGTGATCTCTGAGGTCTATAGTACCTACAGGCAACAACCCTAAACATCTGTTCATGTTAACCATCTGCTGTGATCTCTGAGGTCTATAGTACCTACAGGCAACAACCCTAAACATCTGTTCATGTTAACCATCTGCTGTGATCTCTGAGGTCTATAGTACCTACAGGCAACAACCCTAAACATCTGTTCATGTTAACCATCTGCTGTGATCTCTGAGGTCTATAGTACCTACAGGCAACAACCCTAAACATCTGTTCATGTTAACCATCTGCTGTGAGTGGTGACCACTTTTTAAGAACAAGTTCAGTGCTAAAATTGACATATTTAATCTGCTATAGTTAATCTGCTATAGTTGACATAGTTAATCTGCTATAGTTAATCTGCTATAGTTGATATAGGTAATCTGCTATAGTTAATCTGCTATAGTTGACACAGTTAATCTGCTATAGTTGACATAGTTAATCTGCTATAGTTGACATAGGTAATCTGCTATAGTTAATCTACTATAGTTGACATAGTTAATCTGCTATAGTTAATCTGCTATAGTTAATCTGCTATAGTTGACACAGTTAATCTGCTATAGTTGACATAGTTAATCTGCTATAGTTGACATAGGTAATCTGCTATAGTTAATCTGCTATAGTTGACATAGTTAATCTGCTATAGTTAATCTGCTATAGTTGACATAGGTAATCTGCTATAGTTAATCTGCTATAGTTGACATAGTTAATCTGCTATAGTTAATCTGCTATAGTTAATCTGCTATAGTTGACACAGTTAATCTGCTATAGTTGACATAGTTCATCTGCTATAGTTGACATAGTTAATCTGCTATAGTTAATCTGCTATAGTTGACATAGGTAATCTGCTATTGTAATGATCGTCGTTGAAATGAGGTGAGGACCAAAGCGCAGCGTGGTATGTGTTCATGATGATATTTATTTAAACTCAGAACACTAAACAAAATAACAAAGAGAAAGAAACGAAACCAAAACAGTTCTGTAAGGTGACAAGACACACTAGACAGAAAATAAACACCCACAAAACACAAGTGGGAAAAGGCTACCTAAGTATGATTCTCAATCAGAGACAACTAACGACACCTGCCTCTGATTGAGAACCATACCAGGCCAAACGCAAACACAACATAGAAAAGGAACATAGACAACCCACCCAACTCACGCCCTGACCATACTAAAACAAAGACATAACAAAGGAACTAAGGTCAGAACCTGACAGCTATAGTTGACATAGCGTTCGTCTGTTGAAAGAGAGTCGGACCAAAATGCGTGGTGGTTACTCATGTTCTTTAATGAAAATTGAACGATACATGAAATAACTTAATATACAAAACAACAAACGAAACGCGAAAACCTATACAGCCTATCTTGTGAAAACAAACACAGAGACAGGAACATTCACCCACAAACACACAGTGAAACCCAGGCTACCTAAATATGGTTCCCGATCAGAGACAACGAGAATCACCTGACTCTGATTGAGAACCGCCTCAGGCAGCCATAGACTATGCTAGACAACCCTACTCAACCACAATCCCAATACAAAAACACACCACAAAAGAAACCCATGTCACACCCTGGCCTGACCAAATAAATAACGAAAACACAAAATACTAAGACCAAGGCGTGACAGATGTCAACTATAGCACGTTAACTATAGCATGTCAACTATAGAAGATTAACTATGTCCACTACATCTCATGAATTATGTCAACTTTGTCAACTATAGCACGTAAACTATGTCAACTATGGGCCTCCCGAGTGACGCTTGACGTTCAGGCCAAAGAGTTGAATCTTGGTTTCATCAGACCAGAGAATCTTGATTCACATGGTCTGAGAGTCATTTAGATGCCTTTTGGCACACTACAAGAGGGCTGTCATGTGCCTTTTACTGAGGCGTGGCTTCCATCTGGCCATTCTACAATAAAGGCCTGATTGATGGTTCTCCCATCTCCACAGAGGAACTCTGGAGCTCTGTCAGAGTGACCATCATGTTCTTGGTCACCTCCCTGACCAAGGCCCTTCTACACCGATTGCTCAGTTTGACCCAGCGGGCCAGCTCTTGAACAAGTCTTTGTAAGGATAGATGCTGGTAGAGATGAGAAGCAGGTACAGGGAGTGAACATTTAATTATCAACGGACATGGAACAGGACAGCGTCTGGACCAGAACACATAACGACATTAATGCTGACACAGGGATCAAACGGGGGAGCAGACAGTTATAGACGGGGCAATTAATTCAAATCACATTTTATTAGTCACATGCGCCGAATACAACAGATGTAGACCTCACAGTGAAATGCTTACTTATGAGTCCCTAACCAGGAGTGCAGTTTTAAAAAATACGGATAAGAATAAGAGATAAAATCATCAAGTAATTAAAGAGTAGCAGTAAAAATTAACAATACATACAGGGGGTGCCGGTACAGAGTCAATGTGCAGAGGCACCGGTTACATATATATGTAGGTAGAGTTATTAAAGTGACTATGCATAGATGACAACAGAGAGTGGCAGTGGTGTGGAGAGGGGAGGGGGGGCAATGTGAATAGTCTGGGTAGCCATTTGACTAGATGTTCAGGAGTCTTATGGCTTGGGGGTAGAAGCTGTTTAGAAGCCACTTGGACCTAGACTTGGTGCTCCGGTACGGTTTGCTGTGTGGTAGCAGAGAGAACAGTCTATGACTAGGGTGGCTGGAGTCTTTGACAATTTTTAGGGCCTTCCTCTGGCACCGCCTGGTATAGAGGTCCTGGATGGCAGGAAGCTTGGCCCTGGTGATGCACTTGGCCATTCGCACTACCCTCTGTAGTGCCTTGCGGTCGGAGGCCGAGCTGCTGCCATAGCAGGTAGTGATGCAACCAATCAGGATGCTCTCGATGGTGCAGCTGTAGAACCTTTAAAGGATCTGAGGACCCCATGCCAAATCTTTTCAGTCTCCTGAAGGGGAATAGGTTTTGTCGTGCCGCTTCACGACTGTCATGGTGAGCTTGGACCATGTTAGTTTGTTGGTGATGTGGACACCAAGGAACTGGAAGCTCTCAACCTGCTCCACTGCAGCCCCGTCGATGATAATGGGGGCGTGCTCCGTCCTCTTTTTCCTGTAGTCCACAATCATCCCCTTTCTCTTGATCACGTTGAGGAGGGGGTTGTTGTCCTGGCATCACACAGCCATGTCTCTAACCTCCTCCCTATAGGCGGTCTCGTTATTGTGGGTGATCAGGCCAACCACTGTTGTGTCATCTGCTAATTTAATGATGGTATTGGAGTCGTGCCTGGACATTCAGTCATGAGTGAACAGGGAGTACAGGAGGGGGCTGAGCACGCACCCCTGAGGGGCCCCTGTGTTGAGGATCAGTGTGTTGGATGTGTTGCCTACCCTTACCACCTGGGGGCAGCACGTCAGGAAGTCCAGGATCCAGTTGCAGAGGGAGGTGTTTTGTCCCAGGGTGCTTAACTTATTGATGAGCTTTGAGGGAACTATGTTGTTGAACGCTGAGCTGTAGTTTATGAACAGCATTCTCACATAGGTGTTCCTTTTGTCCAGGTGGGAAAGGGCAGTGTGGAGTGCAATAGAGACTGCATCATCTGTGGATCTGTTGGGGCGGTGTGCAAATTGGAGTGGGTCTAGGGTTTCTGGGATGATGGTGTTAATGTGAGCCATGACCAGCCTTTCAAAGCTCTTCATGGCTACAAACGTGAGTGCTACGGGTCAGTTGTCATTTAGGCAGGTTTCCTTTGTGTTCTTGGGCACATGGGACTATAGTGGTCTGCTTAAAACATGTTGGTATTACAGACTCGAACAGGGAGTGGTTGAAAATGTCAGTGAAGACACTTGCTAGTTGGTCAGCGCATGCTTTGAGTACACGTCCTGGTAATCCGTCTGACCCTGCGGCCTTGTGAATGTTGACCTGTCTAAAGGTCATACTCACATTGGCTGCGGAGAGGGTGATCACACAGTCTTCCGGTACAGCTGGTGTGCTCATGCATGTTTCAGTGTCATTTGCCTCGAAGCGAGCATAGAAGTAGTTTAGCTCGTCCGGTAGGCTTGTGTCACTGGGCAGCTCTCAGCTGTGCTTCCGTTTGCAGTCTGTAATGGTTTGCAGCCCCTGCCACATCCGACAAGCATCAGAGCCGGTGTAGTACAACTCGATCTTAGTCCTTTATTGCTTTGCCTGTTTGATGGTTCGTCGGAGGGCTTACCGGGATTTCTTATAAGCTTCCGTGTTAGAGTCCCGCTCTTTGAAATCGGCAGCTCTACCCTTTAGCTCAGTGCGGGTGCTGCCTGTAATCCATGGCTTCTGGTTGGGGTATGTACATACAGTCACTGTGGGGACGACGTCATCGGTGCACTTATTGATGAAGACAGTGATAGATGTGGTGTACTCCTCAATGTCATTTGAGGAATCCCGGAACATATTCCAGTCTGTAACATATAACAGTCCTGTAGCTTAGCACCTGCTTCATCTGACCACTTTTTTATTGATCTAATCACTGGTGATTCCTGCTTTAATTTTTGCTTGTAAGCAGGAATCAGGAGGATGGAATTATGGTCAGATTTGCCAAATGAATGGCGAGGGAGAGCTTTATATGCATCTCTGTGTGTGGAGTATAGGTGGTCCAGAGTTATTTTCCCTGGTTGCACATTTAACATGCTGATAGAAATTTGGTAAAACTGGTTTAAGTTTCCCTGCATTAAAGTTCCCGGCTACTAGGAGCGCCGTCTCTGGGTGAGGATTTTATTGTTTGCTTATGGCGGAATACAGCTCATTCAATGCTATCTTGGTGCCAGCCTCTGACTGTGGTGGTATGTAAACAGCTACAAATAATATAGATGAAAACACTCGGTAGGTAATGTGGTCTGCAGCTTATCATGAGAAACTCTACCTCAGGCGAGCAATAGCTCGAGACTTACTTAGATATCGTGCACCAGCTGTTGTTTACAAAAATACATAGACCGCATCCCCTTGTCTTACCAGATGCTGCTGTTCTATCCTGCCGGTACATCGTATAACCAGCCAGCTGTATGTTGGTATTGTCATCGTTTAGCCACAACTCCGTGAAGCATAAGATGTTACAGTTTTTAATGTCCCGTTGGTAGTTTAATCTTCCCAATAACTCTTCCATTTTATTGCCCAAAGATTGCATGTTTGCTAGCAGAATTGAGGGAAGTGGGGGTTTATTCGATCGCCTCCGACTTCTCAGCAGGCAGCCTGTTCTCCGGCCTCTCTTTCTCCGCCTCCCCTTCACGCAGATCACGGGGCTTGGGGCCTGTTCCCGAGGGAGCCGTATATCCTCCACCTCGGGCTCGTCAGAGTTGTGAAAGAAGAAAAAAGATTCTGCTAGTCCAGCTGTGGGACAACCAGGTGAAATCTCTCCGGGTACTCATTGACTCGGGTCGATGAGAGTTTCATGGACACTAACCTGGTATCAGAGCTGGGTAAAAGCATAAAAATACAAATTCCATCCATTCATCTCCTTCCTAGGATACATTGTAGCGGTATTTATTTGAGAGGGGTAAAGATAAAGATTTTGTTCGGGCAGGTATTTACCATGCCGAAAGGAAAATAGTAGAATAGAGAGAGTAACACCACCAGATCCACACACATCAGCAGAAGAGACTGCCTAAAGTGTAGCCTGTTTACCAGATAGCCAGTGAAAAGAAAAGAGAATACACACCCTATAAAACCCACATCACAGCACAGGGATAACCCCAACAAGAATACCTCATACAATAATAATAATACTAATAATGGCAGAGCAATTGAACAGCAACGTCATACAAGAAAGAACCCAGTCATCAACAGAGAATTTGCAATAATCTGTGTTATCGTCCAGTGGAGGAGGGCAGAGGGTATGAATGTGGGGGCTGTTCATAGACACAAAGGCCTTAAAAATGTCCACAATCTTCTCGGCCACATGTCTTTCTTGTGCTGATTTTGCTTCCAGAGGCAGTTTGGAACTTGTTAGTTAGTGTTGCAACCCGAGGACAGAAGATTTTTACATGCTACATACTTGCTACAGCACTCGGTGAGCACTCTGTGAGCTTGTGTGGCCTACCACTTCACGGCTGAACCGTTGTTGCTCTTAGACATTTCCACTTCACAATAACAGCACTTACAGTTGACCAGGGCAGCTCTAGCAGGGGAGATATCTGACGAACTGACTTGTTGGAAAAGTGGCATCCTATGACGGTACCACATTGAAAGCCACTGAGCCATTCCACTGCCAATGTTTGTCTAAGGAGATTGCATGGCCGTGTGCTCGATTTTTCCACTTGTCAGTAATGGGTGTGTCTGAAATAGCAGAATCCAATCCTTTGAAGGGGAGTCCACATACATTTGTGTATATATAGTATATCTTATGATAAACACACTAACTGTATGTCGCTTTGGATAAGAACAACTGCTAAATGGCTAAAATGTAAAAAAAATGTAAACTAACCAAGTGGACTGCGTTTTGTAGACTTTACTCATTGTAAATGTTTCAAAAAAGTTGGGTTGTTTAGAAGGAGTGCAAGGGCAAATTGTGTTATGCACGGGTGCACTTGACAGAGTAGGCGTTCCCTAATGGAAATATGCAAATAAATGCTAGAACGCACCAATAGGATCTCATTAGCTCGTGCTTGACTCTGCCCACCTTGCTATGATTAAGTTGCTCTCATTGGAAATGACAGGCTCTGGTCTATCTTGGGTTAGTTATAAACATCTTTGGTGAACATAAACAGAAGTCTGAACAGGAAATGTTGTTGTTAACGTGCTATACTGTATGTACTGCAGGTTGTTGACATGTACTATATTGTAGGTACTATATTGTACTGTACTATACTGTATGTTATTGACATGTACTATATTATAGGTACTATATTGTACTGTACTATACTGTATGTTGTTGACATGTACTGTAATGTACTATACTGTAGGTTGTTGACATGTACTGTACTGTACTATACTGTAGGTTGTTGACATGTACTGTACTGTACTGTACTATACTGTATGTTGTTGACATGTACTGTACTATACTGTATGTTGTTGACATGTACTGTACTATACTGTATGTTGTTGACATGTACTGTAATGTACTATACTGTATGTTGTTGACATGTACTGTACTATACTGTATGTTGTTGACATGTACTGTACTATACTGTATGTTGTTGACATGTACTGTACTGTACTATACTGTATGTTGTTGACATGTACTGTACTGTACTATACTGTAGGTTGTTGACATGTACTGTACTATACTGTAGGTTGTTGACATGTACTGTACTATACTGTATGTTGTTGACATGTACTGTACTATACTGTATGTTGTTGACATGTACTGTACTGTACTATACTGTATGTTGTTGACATGTACTGTACTATACTGTAGGTTGTTGACATGTACTGTACTGTACTATACTGTATGTTGTTGACATGTACTGTACTGTACTATACTGTATGTTGTTGACATGTACTGTACTATACTGTATGTTGTTGACATGTACTGTACTATACTGTAGGTTGTTGACATGTACTGTACTGTACTATACTGTATGTTGTTGACATGTACTGTACTGTACTATACTGTAGGTTGTTGACATGTACTGTACTGTACTATACTGTATGTTGTTGACATGTACTGTACTGTACTATACTGTAGGTTGTTGACATGTACTGTACTATACTGTAGGTTGTTGACATGTACTGTACTGTACTATACTGTATGTTGTTGACATGTACTGTACTGTACTATACTGTAGGTTGTTGACATGTACTGTACTATACTGTAGGTTGTTGACATGTACTGTACTATACTGTATGTTGTTGACATGTACTGTACTGTACTATACTGTAGGTTGTTGACATGTACTGTACTATACTGTAGGTTGTTGACATGTACTGTACTATACTGTATGTTGTTGACATGTACTGTACTGTACTATACTGTAGGTTGTTGACATGTACTGTACTGTACTATACTGTATGTTGTTGACATGTACTGTACTGTACTATACTGTAGGTTGTTGACATGTACTGTACTATACTGTAGGTTGTTGACATGTACTGTACTATACTGTATGTTGTTGACATGTACTGTACTATACTGTATGTTGTTGACATGTACTGTACTGTACTATACTGTATGTTGTTGACATGTACTGTACTATACTGTAGGTTGTTGACATGTACTGTACTGTACTATACTGTAGGTTGTTGACATGTACTATATTATAGGTACTATATTGTACTGTACTATACTGTATGTTGTTGACATGTACTGTACTATACTATACTGTAGGTTGTTGACATGTACTGTACTGTACTGTACTATACTGTAGGTTGTTGACATGTACTGTACTGTACTATACTGTAGGTTGTTGACATGTACTGTACTATACTGTAGGTTGTTGACATGTACTGTACTATACTATACTGTAGGTTGTTGACATGTACTGTACTGTACTATACTGTAGGTTGTTGACATGTACTGTACTATACTGTAGGTTGTTGACATGTACTGTACTATACTATACTATAGGTTGTTGCCATGTACTGTACTGTACTATACTGTAGGTAGTTGCCATGTACTGTACTGTACTGTACTGTACTATACTGTATGTTGTTGACATGTACTGTACTGTACTATACTGTAGGTTGTTGACATGTACTGTAATGTACTATACTGTAGGTTGTTGACATGTACTGTACTATACTGTAGGTTGTTGACATGTACTGTACTGTACTATACTGTAGGTTGTTGACTTGTACTGTACTATACTGTAGGTTGTTGACATGTACTGTACTGTACTGTAGGTTGTTGAGATGTACTGTACTGTACTATACTGTAGGTTGTTGACATGTACTGTACTGTACTATACTGTAGGTTGTTGACATGTACTGTACTATACTGTAGGTTGTTGAGATGTACTGTACTGTACTATACTGTAGGTTGTTGACATGTACTGTACTATACTGTAGGTTGTTGAGATGTACTGTACTGTACTATACTGTAGGTTGTTGACATGTACTGTACTGTACTATACTGTAGGCTGTTGACATGTACTGTACTGTACTATACTGTAGGTTGTTGACATGTACTGTACTGTACTATACTGTATGTTGTTGACATGTACTGTACTATACTGTAGGTTGTTGAGATGTACTGCACTATACTATACTGTATGTTGTTGACATGTACTGTACTGTACTATACTGTAGGTTGTTGACATGTACTGTACTATACTGTAGGTTGTTGACATGTACTGTACTGTACTATACTGTAGGTTGTTGACATGTACTGTAATGTACTATACTGTAGGTTGTTGACATGTACTGTACTATACTGTAGGTTGTTGACATGTACTGTACTATACTATACTGTAGGTTGTTGACATGTACTGTACTGTACTATACTGTAGGTTGTTGACATGTACTGTACTATACTGTATGTTGTTGAGATGTACTGCACTATACTATACTGTAGGTTGTTGACATGTACTGTACTGTACTATACTGTAGGTTGTTGACATGTACTGTACTGTACTATACTGTATGTTGTTGACATGTACTGTACTGTACTATACTGTATGTTGTTGACATGTACTGTACTGTACTATACTGTAGGTTGTTGACATGTACTGTAATGTACTATACTGTAGGTTGTTGACATGTACTGTACTGTACTATACTGTATGTTGTTGACATGTACTGTACTGTACTATACTGTAGGTAGTTGACATGTACTGTACTATACTGTAGGTTGTTGACATGTACTGTACTATACTATACTGTAGGTTGTTGACATGTACTGTAATGTACTATACTGTAGGTTGTTGACATGTACTGTACTATACTGTAGGTTGTTGACATGTACTGTACTATACTGTAGGTTGTTGACATGTACTGTACTGTACTATACTGTAGGTTGTTGACATGTACTGTACTATACTGTATGTTGTTGAGATGTACTGTACTGTACTGCACTGTAGGTTGTTGACATGTACTGTACTATACTGTATGTTGTTGACATGTACTGTACTGTACTATACTGTAGGTTGTTGACTTGTACTGTACTGTACTATACTGTAGGTTGTTGACATGTACTGTACTGTACTATACTGTATGTTGTTGACATGTACTGTACTGTACTATACTGTAGGTTGTTGACATGTACTGTACTATACTGTATGTTGTTGAGATGTACTGTACTGTACTATACTGTAGGTTGTTGACATGTACTGTACTATACTGTAGGCTGTTGACATGTACTGTACTATACTGTATGTTGTTGACATGTACTGTACTGTACTATACTGTATGTTGTTGACATTTACTGTACTGTACTATACTGTAGGTTGTTGACATGTACTGTACTATACTATACTGTAGGTTGTTAACATGTACTGTACTATACTATACTGTAGGTTGTTGACATTTACTGTACTGTACTATACTGTAGGTTGTTGACATGTACTGTACTGTACTATACTGTAGGTTGTTAACATGTACTGTACTATACTATACTGTAGGTTGTTGACATTTACTGTACTGTACTATACTGTAGGTTGTTGACATGTACTGTACTGTACTATACTGTATGTTGTTGACATGTACTGTACTGTACTATACTGTAGGTTGTTGACATGTACTGTACTATACTGTATGTTGTTGAGATGTACTGTACTGTACTATACTGTAGGTTGTTGACATGTACTGTACTGTACTATACTGTATGTTGTTGACATGTACTGTACTGTACTATACTGTAGGTTGTTGACATGTACTGTACTATACTGTATGTTGTTGAGATGTACTGTACTGTACTATACTGTAGGTTGTTGACATGTACTGTACTATACTATACTGTAGGTTGTTGACATGTACTGTACTGTACTATACTGTATGTTGTTGACATGTACTGTACTGTACTATACTGTAGGTTGTTGACATGTACTGTACTATACTGTATGTTGTTGAGATGTACTGTACTGTACTATACTGTAGGTTGTTGACATGTACTGTACTATACTGTAGGCTGTTGACATGTACTGTACTGTACTATACTGTATGTTGTTGACATGTACTGTACTGTACTATACTGTATGTTGTTGACATTTACTGTACTGTACTATACTGTAGGTTGTTGACATGTACTGTACTGTACTATACTGTAGGTTGTTGACATGTACTGTACTATACTGTAGGTTGTTGACATGTACTGTACTGTACTATACTGTAGGTTGTTAACATGTACTGTACTGTTTTGCATGATACTGTAGGTACTCTAGGTTGCATGTGAGGTGGGACCATAGACTTTATTTGACATGATTGGGTCAGACCTGGCCATGTAGTATAGGAGCTGTTCTACTAGGTGCTTAGTAAGCTATTAGTACACTATGTAATGTAAAATGTATGTATTTTCCAGATGAAAGACAGTCTGGTCCAGGTGTTACAACAGAAAGCTGAGGAGGCAGAGCTGCTACAGACAGAACTACAGCTGCTACAGACAGAACTACAGATGCTGGAGACAGAAAGAGTACGTACATTGTTTTGTGTTATCTATAGGTTGGATATATGTTATATACACTGAGTGTACAAAACATTAGGAACACCTGCACTTTCCATGACATAGAGTGACCAGGTGAAAGCTATGATCCCTTATTGATGTCAATCAGTGTAGATGAAGGGGGGGAGATGGGTTGAAGGATTGTTAAGCCTGGAGACAATAGAGACATGGATTGTGTGGGCAAGACAATAGATTTAAGTTACTTTGAACGGGGTATGGTAGTAAGTGGCATACGCAACAGTTTGAGTGTGTTTAGAAATCAAGTCAAATCAAATTTTGTTGATCACATGCGCCGAATACAACAGGTGTAGACTTTACAGTGAAATACTTACTTTACAAGCCCTTTCCCAACAACGCAGAGTTAAAAAAATAAAAATGACATTTGCTAAATAAAAAGGAAATAGTAACACAGTAAAACCAATGATGAGTCTATATACAAAACGTACCGGTACTGAGTCAATGTGGAGGGGTACGAGGTAGTAATGAGGATATATACAAAACGTACCGGTACTGAGTCAATGTGGAGGGGTACGAGGTAGTAATGAGGATATATACAAAACGTACCGGTACTGAGTCAATGTGGAGGGGTACGAGGTAGTAATGAGGATATATACAAAACGTACCGGTACTGAGTCAATGTGGAGGGGTACGAGGTAGTAATGAGGATATATACAAAACGTACCGGTACTGAGTCAATGTGGAGGGGTACGAGGTAGTAATGAGGATATATACAAAACGTGCCGGTACTGAGTCAATGTGGAGGGGTACGAGGTAGTCATGAGGATATATACAAAAACGCGTACCGGTACTGAGTCAATGTGGAGGGGTACGAGGTAGTAATGAGGATATATACAAAACGTACCGGTACTGAGTCAATGTGGAGGGGTACGAGGTAGTCATGAGGATATATACAAAACGTACCGGTACTGAGTCAATGTGGAGGGGTACGAGGTAGTAATGAGGATATATACAAAACGTACCGGTACTGAGTCAATGTGGAGGGATACGAGGTAGTCATGAGGATATATACAAAACGTACCGGTACTGAGTCAATGTGGAGGGGTACGAGGTAGTAATGAGGATATATACAAACGTACCGGTACTGAGTCAATGTGGAGGGGTACGAGGTAGTAATGAGGATATATACAAAACGTACCGGTACTGAGTCAATGTGGAGGGGTACGAGGTAGTAATGAGGATATATACAAAACGTACCGGTACTGAGTCAATGTGGAGGGGTACGAGGTAGTAATGAGGATATATACAAAACGTACCGATACTGAGTCAATGTGGAGGGGTACGAGGTATTTTTTTAATTTATTTTATTTCACCTTTATTTAACCAGGTAGGCTAGTTGAGAACAAGTTCTCATTTGCAACTGCGACCTGGCCAAGATAAAGCATAGCAGTGTGAACAGACAACACAGAGTTACACATGGAGTAAACAATTAGCAAGTCAATAACACAGTAGAAAAAATGGGCAGTCTATATACAATGTGTGCAAAAGGCATGAGGAGGTAGGCGAATAATACAATTTTGCAGATTAACACTGGAGTGATAAATGATCAGATGGGCATGTACAGGTAGAGATATTGGTGTGCAAAAGAGCAGAAAAGTAAATAAATAAAAACAGTATAAAAACAGTATGGGAATGAGGTAGGTGAAAAAGGGTGAGCTATTTACCTATAGACTATGTACAGCTGCAGCGATCGGTTAGCTGCTCGGATAGCTGATGTTTGAAGTTGGAGAGGGAGATAAAAGTCTCCAACTTCAGCGATTTTTGCAATTCGTTCCAGTCACAGGCAGCAGAGTACTGGAACGAAAGGCGGCCAAATGAGGTGTTGGCTTTAGGGATGATCAGTGAGATACACCTGCTGGAGCGCGTGCTACGGATGGGAGTTGCCATCGTGACCAGTGAACTGAGATAAGGCGGAGCTTTACCTAGCATGGACTTGTAGATGACCTGGAGCCAGTGGGTCTGGCGACGAATATGTAGTGAGGGCCAGCCGACTAGAGCATACAAGTCGCAGTGGTGGGTGGTATAAGGTGCTTTAGTGACAAAACGGATGGCACTGTGATAGACTGCATCCAGTTTGCTGAGTAGAGTGTTGGAAGCCATTTTGTAGATGACATCGCCGAAGTCGAGGATCGGTAGGATAGTCAGTTTTACTAGGGTAAGCTTGGCAGCGTGAGTGAAGGAGGCTTTGTTGCGGAATAGAAAGCCGACTCTGGATTTGATTTTTGATTGGAGATGTTTGATGTGAGTCTGGAAGGAGAGTTTGCAGTCTAGCCAGACACCTAGGTACTTATAGATGTCCACATATTCAAGGTTGGAACCATCCAGGGTGGTGATGCTAGTCGGGCATGCGGGTGCAGGCAGCGATCGGTTGAAAAGCATGCATTTGGTTTTACTCGCGTTTAAGAGCAGTTGGAGGCCACGGAAGGAGTGCTGTATGGCATTGAAGCTCGTTTGGAGGTTGGATAGCACAGTGTCCAATGACGGGCCGAAAGTATATAGAATGGTGTCGTCTGCGTAGAGGTGGATCAGGGAATCGCCCGCAGCAAGAGCAACATCATTGATATGTACAGAGAAAAGAGTCGGCCCGAGAATTGAACCCTGTGGCACCCCCATAGAGACTGCCAGAGGACCGGACAGCATGCCCTCTGATTTGACACACTGAACTCTGTCTGCAAAGTAATTGGTGAACCAGGCAAGGCAGTCATCCGAAAACCGAGGCTGTTGAGTCTGCCGATAAGAATTTGGTGATTGACAGAGTCGAAAGCCTTGGCGAGGTCGATGAAGACGGCTGCACAGTACCGTCTTTTATCGATGGCGGTTATGATATCATTTAGTACCTTGAGTGTGCCTGAGGTGCACCCGTGACCGGCTCGGAAACCAGATTGCACAGCGGAGAAGGTACGGTGGGATTCGAGATGGTCAGTGACCTGTTTGTTGACTTGGCTTTCGAAGACCTTAGATAGGCAGGGCAGGATGGATATAGGTCTATAGCAGTTTGGGTCCAGGGTGTCTCCCCCTTTGAAGAGGGGGATGACTGCGGCAGCTTTCAATCCTTGGGGATCTCAGACGATATGAAAGAGAGGTTGAACAGGCTGGTAATAGGGGTTGCGACAATGGCGGCAGATAGTTTCAGAAATAGCGGGTCCAGATTGTCAAGCCCAGCTGATTTGTACGGGTCCAGGTTTTGCAGCTCTTTCAGAACATCTGCTATCTGGATTTGGGTAAAGGAGAACCTGGAGAGGCTTGGGTGAGGAACTACGGGGGGCGGAGCTGTTGGCCGAGGTTGGAGTAGCCAGGCGGAAGGCATGGCCAGCCGTTGAGAAGTGCTTATTGAAGTTTTCGATAATCATGGATTTATCGGTGGAGACCGTGTTTCCTAGCCTCAGTGCAGTGGGCAGCTGGGAGGAGGTGCTCTTGTTCTCCATGGACTTCACAGTGTCCCAGAACTTTTTGGAGTTGGAGCTACAGGATGCAAACTTCTGCCTGAAGAAGCTGGCCTTAGCTTTCCTGACTGACTGCGTGTATTGGTTCCTGACTTCCCTGAACAGTTGCATATCACGGGGCTATTCGATGCTATTGCAGTCCGCCACAGGATGTTTTTGTGCTGGTCGAGGGCAGTCAGGTCTGGAGTGAACCAAGGGCTGTATCTGTTCTTGGTTCTGCATTTTTGAACGGAGCATGCTTATCTAAAATGGTGAGGAAGTTACTTTTAAAGAATGACCAGGCATCCTCAACTGACGGGATGAGGTCAATGTCCTTCCAGGATACACGGGCCAGGTCGATTAGAAAGGCCTGCTCACAGAAGTGTTTTAGGGAGCGTTTGACAGTGATGAGGGTGGTCGTTTGACTGCGGCTCCGTGGCGGATACAGGCGATGAGGCAGTGATCGCTGAGATCCTGGTTGAAGACAGCGGAGGTATATTTGGAGGGCCAGTTGGTCAGGATGACGTCTATGAGGGTGCCCTTGTTTACAGAGTTAGGGTTGTACCTGGTGGGTTCCTTGATGATTTGAGTGAGATTGAGGGCATCTAGCTTAGATTGTAGGACTGCCGGGGTGTTAAGCATATCCCAGTTTAGGTCACCTAACAGAACAAACTCTGAAGCTAGATGGGGGCGATCAATTCACAAATGGTGTCCAGGGCGCAGCTGGGAGCTGACGGGGTCGGTAGCAGGCGGCAACAGTGATAGACTTGTTTCTGGAGAGAGTAATTTTCAAAATTAGTAGTTCAAACTGTTTGGGTATGGACCTGGAAAGTATGACATTACTTTGCAGGCTATCTCTGCAGTAGACTGCGACTCCGCCCCTTTGGCAGTTCTATCTTGACGGAAGATGTTATAGTTGGGTATGGAAATCTCTGAATTTTTGGTGGCCTTCCTGAGCCAGGATTCAGACACGGCAAGGACATCAGGGTTAGCAGAGTGTGCTAAAGCAGTGAGTAAAACAAACTTAGGGAGGAGGCTTCGGATGTTGACATGCATAAAACCAAGACTTTTTCGATCACAGAAGTCAACAAATGAGGGTACCTGGGGGCATGCAGGGCCTGGGTTTACCTCCACATCACCCGCGGAACAGAGAAGGAGTAGTATGAGGGTGCGGCTAAAGGCTATCAAAACTGGTCGCCTAGAGCGTTGGGGGCAGAGGATAAGAGGAGCAGGTTTCTGGGCATGGTAGAATATATTCAGGGCATAATGCGCAGACAGGGGTATGGTGGGGTGCGGGTACAGCGGAGGTAAGCCCAGGCACTGGGTGATGATGAGAGAGGTTGTATCTCTGGACATGCTGGTTGTAATGGGTGAGGTCACCGCATGTGTGGGGGTGGGACAAAGGAGGTAACAGGGGTATGCAGAGTGGATCTAGGGGCTCCATTGTGAACTAAAACAATGATAACTAACCTGAACAACAGTATACAAGGCATATTGACATTTGGGAGAGACATACAGCGAGGCATACAGTAATCACAGGTGTTGAATTGGGAAAGCTAGCTAAAAACAGTAGGCGAGGCTAATCAGCTAGCACAACAAACAGCAGGTAAAATGGCGTTGACTAGGCAACTGGGCCGACAGATAAACAAACAAGCAGAATGGGGTACCGTGATTAATGGACAGTCCAGCGTGCGTCAGCTATGTAGCCAAGAGATCAGTGTCCAGGGGGCAGCGGTGGATGGGCAGGGAAGCTGGGCTGGCGAGTGTTATCCAGGTTTTCTTTTTTTATTTTTTTATTTTTTTTTTTATAAACTAACAATGACTAAATAGCTTGTAGCTAGTTAGCTGGTTAGCGTCTGGAGGTTCTTGAGTGTGTCATAAAAATAAATAAAAATTAAAAGTGATAGCGAATCCGTATCACAGTGGGTGAGGCAGGTTTCCGGAAGGTATAAACAAATAAAAATCAAAGAGAGATAGAAAGTAAATGGGTTCAGAAGTGTTTGGGATGAGGTGAGTCAGATGGTTAGCAGGCCTGTGCTAACAAGCTAACAGTTCGTAGGCCCGGGCTAGACAAGCTAGCCGTTAGCAGGCCGAATAGCAAGTAGGGAGATAGCGAGGGCTAGAGAGCTAACCTTTGGGGGACGTCGCGATGGGGTGAGTCTGTTTATTCCTCTTCTTGCGGTGACATCGACAGACCGGTCGTGGGCCCGGGTAATTGTAGCCCAGGATTATGCTACAGGAGCTCTAGTGCGCTGGGTGAGCTGGAGACACAGCGTTTCAGAAAGCTCGCGGGCCTTGGCCAGCAGATGGATCTTTGGCGATGTCGCAACGAAAAAGCCTGTTGAAACCACCTCGGACGATTATGTCGGCGGACCAGTCGTGATGGATCGGCGGCGCTCCGTGTCGGCAGTAAAGGGTCCAGGCCAATTGGCAAAAGAGGTATCGTTGGGCCTCTTCGGCTAGTCGGGAGGTGGGCTTAGCTCAAGGCTAACTGTAGCTTGTTTTGGGCCAGAGACGTTGGCCAGGAGTAGCCACTGGAATTGCAGCTAGCTAGTTGCGATGATCCGGTGTAAAGGTTCAGAGCTTGCGGTAGGAATCCGGAGATGTGGTAGAGAAAGAGCAGTCTGATATGCTCTGGGTTGATGTCGCTGGTGTTCTAGTTAGCTTAGAAGACCGCTAGCAATGGCTAACTGAGTAGTAGCTAGTTAGCTGGCTAGCTTCTGATGGTGGCTCCGGATCTAAAGTAAAGTATAGAAAAGGCGGATCCGTACCACATTGGGTGATGCGGGTTGCAGGAGAGTATATTCAGCTCTAGTTTGAAAGTGAGATTAAAATATGTACGAAATATATACAGAAAAAAACGAAGAAAACTATATTTACACTAGACAGGACGGGACAAGACAAAACATACGTCCGACTGCTACGCCATCTTGGATTACAATGAGGATGGCGTAATGAGGATATATACAAAACGTACCGGTACTGAGTCAATGTGGAGGGGTACGAGGTAGTCATGAGGATATATACAAAACGTACCGGTACTGAGTCAATGTGGAGGGGTACGAGGTAGTCATGAGGATATATACAAAACGTACCAGTACTGAGTCAATGTGGAGGGGTACGAGGTAGTAATGAGGATATATACAAAACGTACCGGTACTGAGTCAATGTGGAGGGGTACGAGGTAGTCATGAGGATATATACAAAACGTACCGGTACTGAGTCAATGTGGAGGGGTACGAGGTAGTAATGAGGATATATACAAAACGTACCAGTACTGAGTCAATGTGGAGGGGTACGAGGTAGTCATGAGGATATATACAAAACGTACCGGTACTGAGTCAATGTGGAGGGGTACGAGGTAGTAATGAGGATATATACAAAACGTACCGGTACTGAGTCAATGTGGAGGGGTACGAGGTAGTAATGAGGATATATACAAAACGTACCGGTACTGAGTCAATGTGGAGGGGTACGAGGTAGTAATGAGGATATATACAAAACGTACCGGTACTGAGTCAATGTGGAGGGGTACGAGGTAGTAATGAGGATATATACAAAACGTACCGGTACTGAGTCAATGTGGAGGGGTACGAGGTAGTAATGAGGATATATTCAAAACGTACCGGTACTGAGTCAATGTGGAGGGGCACGAGGTAGTAATGAGGATATATACAAAACGTACCGGTACTGAGTCAATGTGGAGGGGTACGAGGTAGTCATGAGGATATATACAAAACGTACCGGTACTGAGTCAATGTGGAGGGGTACGAGGTAGTAATGAGGATATATACAAAACGTACCGGTACTGAGTCAATGTGGAGGGATACGAGGTAGTCATGAGGATATATACAAAACGTACCGGTACTGAGTCAATGTGGAGGGGTACGAGGTAGTCATGAGGATATATACAAAACGTACCGGTACTGAGTCAATGTGGAGGGGTACGAGGTAGTAATGAGGATATATACAAAACGTACCGGTACTGAGTCAATGTGGAGGGGTACGAGGTAGTCATGAGGATATATACAAAACGTACCGGTACTGAGTCAATGTGGAGGGGTACGAGGTAGTAATGAGGATATATACAAAACGTACCGGTACTGAGTCAATGTGGAGGGGTACGAGGTAGTAATGAGGATATATACAAAACGTACCGGTACTGAGTCAATGTGGAGGGGTACGAGGTAGTAATGAGGATATATACAAAACGTACCGGTACTGAGTCAATGTGGAGGGGTACGAGGTAGTAATGAGGATATATACAAAACGTACCGGTACTGAGTCAAAGTGGAGGGAGGATATATACAAAACGCGAGGTAGTCAATGAGGATATATACAAAACGCACCGGTACTGAGTCAATGTGGAGGGGTACGAGGTAGTAATGAGGATATATACAAAACGTACCGGTACTGAGTCAATGTGGAGGGGTACGAGGTAGTCATGAGGATATATACAAAACGTACCGGTACTGAGTCAATGTGGAGGGGTACGAGGTAGTAATGAGGATATATACAAAACGTACCGGTACTGAGTCAATGTGGAGGGGTACGAGGTAGTCATGAGGATATATACAAAACGTACCGGTACTGAGTCAATGTGGAGGGGTACGAGGTAGTAATGAGGATATATACAAAACGTACCGGTACTGAGTCAATGTGGAGGGGTACGAGGTAGTCATGAGGATATATACAAAACGTACCGGTACTGAGTCAATGTGGAGGGGTACGAGGTAGTAATGAGGATATATACAAAACGTACCGGTACTGAGTCAATGTGGAGGGGTACGAGGTAGTAATGAGGATATATACAAAACGTACCAGTACTGAGTCAATGTGGAGGGGTACGAGGTAGTAATGAGGATATATACAAAACGTACCAGTACTGAGTCAATGTGGAGGGGTACGAGGTAGTCATGAGGATATATACAAAACGTACCAGTACTGAGTCAATGTGGAGGGGTACGAGGTAGTAATGAGGATATATACAAAACGTACCGGTACTGAGTCAATGTGGAGGGGTACGAGGTAGTAATGAGGATATATACAAAACGTACCGGTACTGAGTCAATGTGGAGGGGTACGAGGTAGTAATGAGGATATATACAAAACGTACCGGTACTGAGTCAATGTGGAGGGGTACGAGGTAGTAATGAGGATATATACAAAACGTACCGGTACTGAGTCAATGTGGAGGGGTACGAGGTAGTAATGAGGATATATACAAAACGTACCGGTACTGAGTCAATGTGGAGGGGTACGAGGTAGTAATGAGGATATATACAAAACGTACCGGTACTGAGTCAATGTGGAGGGGTACGAGGTAGTAATGAGGATATATACAAAACGTACCGGTACTGAGTCAATGTGGAGGGGTCCGAGGTAGTAATGAGGATATATACAAAACGTACCGGTACTGAGTCAATGTGGAGGGGTACGAGGTAGTAATGAGGATATATACAAAACGTACCGGTACTGAGTCAATGTGGAGGGGTACGAGGTAGTCATGAGGATATATACAAAACGTACCGGTACTGAGTCAATGTGGAGGGGTACGAGGTAGTAATGAGGATATATACAAAACGTACCGGTACTGAGTCAATGTGGAGGGGTACGAGGTAGTAATGAGGATATATACAAAACGTACCGGTACTGAGTCAATGTGGAGGGGTACGAGGTAGTAATGAGGATATATACAAAACGTACCGGTACTGAGTCAATGTGGAGGGGTACGAGGTAGTAATGAGGATATATACAAAACGTACCGGTACTGAGTCAATGTGGAGGGGTACGAGGTAGTCATGAGGATATATACAAAACGTACCGGTACTGAGTCAATGTGGAGGGGTACGAGGTAGTCATGAGGATATATACAAAACGTACCGGTACTGAGTCAATGTGGAGGGGTACGAGGTAGTCATGAGGATATATACAAAACGTACCGGTACTGAGTCAATGTGGAGGGGTACGAGGTAGTAATGAGGATATATACAAAACGTACCGGTACTGAGTCAATGTGGAGGGGTACGAGGTAGTCATGAGGATATATACAAAACGTACCGGTACTGAGTCAATGTGGAGGGGTACGAGGTAGTCATGAGGATATATACAAAACGTACCGGTACTGAGTCAATGTGGAGGGGTACGAGGTAGTCATGAGGATATATACAAAACGTACCGGTACTGAGTCAATGTGAAGGGGTACGAGGTAGTAATGAGGATATATACAAAACGTACCAGTACTGAGTCAATGTGGAGGGGTACGAGGTAGTAATGAGGATATATACAAAACGTACCGGTACTGAGTCAATGTGGAGGGGTACGAGGTAGTCATGAGGATATATACAAAACGTACCGGTACTGAGTCAATGTGGAGGGGTACGAGGTAGTCATGAGGATATATACAAGGAGTACCAGTCCTGAATTAATGTGCAGGGGTACGAGGTAGTAATGAGGCTATATACAACGAGTACCAGTACTGAATTAATGTGCAGGGGTACGAGGTAGTAATGAGGCTATATCCAAGGAGTACCAGTACTGAATTAATGTGCAGGGGTACGAGGTAGTAATGAGGCTATATCCAAGGAGTACCAGTACTGAATTAATGTGCAGGGGTACGAGGTAGTAATGGGGTAATACAGCATGTACTGTACATGTAGATTGCGGAAAAAGTGACTAGTCAATCAGGATAGATAATAAACAGAGTAACAGCAGTGTTGGTAGTAGGGTAGGTAATATAATGTAGGTAGAGGTAAAGTGACTAGATAATCAGGATAGATAATAAACAGAGTAACAGCAGTGTTGGTAGTAGGGTAGGTAATATAATGTAGGTAGAGGTAAAGTGACTAGATAATCAGGATAGATAATAGACAGAGTAACAGCAGTGTTGGTAGTAGGGTAGGTAATATGTACATGTAGGTAGAGGTAAAGACTAGACAACAGGATAGATAATAAACAGAGTAACAGCAGGGTTGGTAGTAGGGTAGGTAATATATACATGTAGGTAGAGGTAAAGTGACTAGATAATCAGGATAGATAATAAACAGAGTAACAGCAGTGTTGGTAGTAGGGTAGGTAATATAATGTAGGTAGAGGTAAAGACTAGACAACAGGATAGATAATAAACAGAGTCTCTCCCTATTGTCAATATGCCTTTTCCATTGTTGTTTTGGTTAGTGAATGTTGTCTTATTTCACTGTAGAGCCTCCAGCCCTGCTCAATATGCCTTAGCAAGCCCTTTTGTTTCACCTCCCACACATGCGGTGACCTCACCTGATTTAAATGATGTCTCTAGAGACAAAACCTCTCTCATCGTCACTCAATGCCTTGGTTTACCTGCACTGTATTCACATCCTACCATACCCTTGTCTGTACATTATTCCTTGAATCTGTTCTTCTGCGCCCAGAAACCTGCTCCTTTTACTCTCTGTTCCGAACAAACTAGACGATCAGTTCTTATATCCTTTAGCCGTACCCTTATCCTACTCCTCCTCTGTTCCTCTGGCTGGGCTCCTCTGGGGAGCCCAGCCAACTCGCTGTTGGCTGGGCTCTCTGCCTGTGCCATTAAACCCCTACAACTCATCCAGAACGCCGCAGCCCGTCTGGTGTTCAACCTTCCCAAGTTCTCTCACGTCACCCCGCTCCTCCGCTCTCTCCACTGGCTTCCAGTTGAAGCTCGCATCCACTACAAGACCATGGTGCTTGCCTACGGAGCTGTGAGGGGAACGGCACCTCAGTACCTCCAGGCTCTGATCAGGCCCTACACCCAAACAAGGGCACTGCGTTCATCCACCTCTGGCCTGCTCGCCTCCCTACCACTGAGGAAGTACAGTTCCCGCTCAGCCCAGTCAAAACTGTTCGCTGCTCTGGCCCCCCAATGGTGGAACAAACTCCCTCACGACGCCAGGACAGCGGAGTCAATCACCACCTTCCGGAGACACCTGAAACCCCACCTCTTTAAGGAATACCTAGGATAGGATAAGTAATCCTTCTCACCCCCTTTAAGATTTAGATGCACTATTTTAAAGTGACTATTCTACTGGATGTCATAAGGTGAATGCACCAATTTGTAAGTCGCTCTGGATAAGAGCGTCTGCTAAATTACTTAAATGTAAATGTAATGTAATCCAGACCCTGTAGCGCCTAGCTCCACTCCCATTCCCCAGCCTCCTCCCTAAGTTTGTTTTATTCACTGCTTTAGCACACTCCACCAACCCTGATGTCCTAGCTGTGTCTGAATCCTGGTTTAGGAAGGCCACCAAAAATCCTGAAATTTCCATCCCTAACTATAACATTTTCCGACAAGATAGAACTGCCAATGGGGGCGGAGTTGCAATCTACTGCAGAGATGGCCTGCAGAGTTCTGTCATACTATCCAAGTCTGTACCCAAACAAAATCTACATTTCCAAAAACAAGTCTCTCACAGTTGCCACTTGTTATAGACCACCTTCTTCCCCCAGCTGTGCCCTGGACACAATATTGCCCCTCATCTATCTTCAGAGCTCGTACTGTTAGGTGACCTAAACTGGGACATGCTTAACACCTCGGCCGTCCTACACTCTAAGCTAGATGCCCTCAATCTCACACAAATTATCAATGAACCTACCAGGTACTACCCCAAATCTGTAACCACGGGCACCCTCATAGACATCATCTTGACCAACCTGCCCTCTAAATACACCTCTGCTGTCTTCAAACAGGATCTCAGCGATCACTGCCTCATTGCCTGCGTCTGTAATGGGTCTGCGGTCAAACGACCACCCCTCATCAATGTCAAACGCCCCCTAAAACCCTTCAGCGAACAGGCCTTTCTAATTGACATGGCCGGGGTATCCTGGAATGACATTGACCTCATCCCGTCAGTAGAGGATGCCTGGTTATTCTTTAAAAGTAAATAAATAAATAAGCATGCTCCATTAAAAAAATGTAGAACCAGGAATAGATTTAGCCCTTGGTTCACTCCAGACCTGTCTACCCTTGACCAGCACAAAAACATCCTGTGGCATTCTGCATTAGCATCGAATAGCCCCCGTGATATGCAACTTTTCAGGGAAGGTAGGAACCAATATAGACAGGCAGTTAGGAAAGCTAAGGCTAGCTTTTTCAAACAGAAATGTGCATCCTGTAGTACAAACTCAAAAAAGTTCTGGGACACTGTAAAATCCATGGAGAATAAGAGCACCTCCTCCCAGCTGCCCACTGCACTGAGGCTAGGAAACACTGTCACTACCAATAAATCCTCAATAATTGAGAATTTCAATAAGCATTTTTCTACGGCTGGCCATGCTTTCCATCTGGCTACCCCTACCCCGGTCAACAGCATTGCGCTCCCCACAGAAACTCGCCCAAGCCTTCCCCACTTCTCCTTCACCCAAATCCAGATAGCTGATGTTCTGAAAGGGCTGCAAAATCTGGACCCCTACAAATCAGCCGGGCTAGGCAATCTGGACCCTTCCTTTCTAAAATGATCTGCCGAAATTGTTGCAACCCCTATTACTAGCCTGTTCAACCTCTCTTTCGTATCGTCTGAGATTCCCATAGATTGGAAAGCTGCCGTGGTCATCCCCCTCTTCAAAGGGGGAGACACTCTAGACCCAAACTGCTACAGACCTATATCTATTCTACCCTGCCTTTCTAAGGTCTTTGAAAGCCAAGTTAAGAAACAGATTACCGACCACTTCGAATCTCACCGTACCTTCTCCTCTATGCAATCTGATTTCAGAGCTGGTCATGGGTGCACCTCAGCCACGCTTAAGGTCCTTAACAATATCATAACCGCCATCGATAAGAGACATTACTGTGCAGCCGTATTCATCAACCTCTGTCAATCACAACATTCTTATTGGCAGACTCAACAGCCTTGGATTCTCAAATGATTGCCTCGCTTGGTTCACCAACTACTTCTCCGATAGAGTTCAGTATGTCAAATCAGAGGGCCTGTTGTCCGGACCTTTGGCAGTCTCTATGGGGGTGCCACAGGGTTCAATTTTCGGGCCGACTCTCTTCTCTGTATACATCAATGATGTCGCTCTCGCTGATGGTGATTCTTTGATCCACCTCTATGCAGACGACACCATTCTATATACTTCTGGCCCTTCTTTGGACACTGTGTTAACTAACCGCCAGATGAGCTTCAATGCCATACAACTCTCATTCCGTAAAACTAAATGTATGCTCTTCAACCGCACCTGCCCGTCCAGCATCTACTCAGACTCAGTTCTGACTTAAACTGTTATTTACCTTGGCAAGTCAGTTGAGAACAAATTCTTATTTTCAATGATGGCCTAGGAACAGTAGGTTAACTGCCTCGTTCAGGGGCAGAACAATAGATTTGTACCTTGTCAGGTCGGGGATTTAATCTTAAAACCTTTCAGTTACTAGTCCAATGCTCTAACCACTAGGCTATGCTGCTGCCCCAGAATATGTGGACAACTACAAATACCTAGATGTCTGGTTAACTGTAAACTCTCCTTCCAGACTCACATTAAATATCTCCAATCAAAAATTAAATCTAAAATCGGCTTCCTATTTTGCAACAAAGCAGCCTTCACTCATGCTGCCAAACATACCCTCGTAAAACTGACCATCCTACCAATCCTCGACTTCGGCGATGTCATTTACAAAATAGCCTCCAACACTCTACTCAACAAATTGGATGCAGTCTATCACAGTGCCATCCGTTTTGTCACCAAAGCCCCATATACTACCCACCACTGCGACCTGTATGCTTTCGTTGGCTGGCCCTCGCTTCATACTCGTTGCCAAACCCACTGGCTCCAGGTCATCTACAAGACTGCTAGGTAAAGCCCAGCCTTATCTCAGCTCACTGGTCACAATAGTAGCACACACTCCAGCAGGTATATCTCACTGTTCACCCCCAAAGCCAATTCTTCCTTTGGCCACCTCTCCGTCCAGTTCTCTGCTGCCAATGACTGGAACGAACTGCAAAAATCTCTGAAGCCGGAGACTCTTACCTCCCTCACTAGCTTTAAGCACCAGCTGTCAGAGCAGCTCACCGATCACTGCACCTGTACATAGCTCATCGTTAAATAGCCCATCTATCTACCTCATCCTCATACTGTATTTATTCATTTACCTTGCTCCGTTGCACCCCAGTATCTCTACTTGCACATTCATCTTCTGCACATCTACTATTCCAGTGTTTAATTGCTATATTGTAATTACTTTGCCACCATGGCCTAGTTATTGCCTTAACTTCCTTATCTTACCTCATTTGCACATACTGTATATAGAGTTTTGTACTGTATTATTGATTGTATGTTTGTTTATTCCATGTGTAACTCTGTGTTGTTGTATGTGTCAAACTGCTTTGCTTTATCTTGGCCAGGTCGCAGTTGTAAATGAGAACTTGTTCTCAACTAGCCTACCTGGTAAAATAAATCTGGTATAAATCAAATCAAATATAGTAACCAAAAAAAGTGTTAAATCAAAATACATTTTATATTCTTCAAAGTAGCCGCCTTGATGACAGCTTTGCACACTCTTGGTATTCTCTCAACCAGCTTCAACAGTCTGGAAGGAGTTCCCTCATATGCTGAACACTTGTTGGCTGCTTTTCCTTCACTGTGCGGTCCAACTCATCCCAAACCATCTCAATTGGGTTGAGGTCAGATGATTGTGGAGTCCAGGTGATCTGATGCAGCACTTCATTGCTCTCCTTTTGGTCAAAAAGCCATTAGACAGCCTGAAGGTGTGTTGGGTCATTGTCCTGTTGAAAATCATATGATAGTCCCTCTAAGTGCAAACCAGATGGTATGGCATATCGCTGCATAATGCTGTGGTAGCCATGCTGGTTAAGTGTGCCTTGAATTCAAAATAAATCACCCACAGTGTCACCAGCAAAGCTCCCTCACACCATCACACCTCCCCCTCCATGCTTCACGGTTGGAACTACACATGCAGAGATCATCCTTTCACTTTCTCTGCTTCAAAGACACAATAAAGAAAAACTCTGGAATGACTAGGTGTGTCCAAACTTTTGACTGGTACTTATTTTCCACCATAATTTGCAAATAAATTAATTAAAAATCCTACAATGTGATTTTCTGGATTTTTTTTCTCATTTTGTCTGTCATAGTTGAAGTGTACCTATGATGAAAATTACAGGCCTCTCTCATCTTTTTAAGTGGGAGAACTTGCACAATTGGTGGCTGACTAAATACTTTTTTGCCCCACTGTATATAAGTTGAGGAGACAGGTCTAGTATACATGCTTTATATTGTTGTTATAAAATATTGATATGTTTCTGTCCATCATACATATCATATATTTTATTGTTGTGTTGGTCCTATAGGTGTGTCTGTCCCTAGTGGAGGAGAAGTTGCTGGATGTTCTACAGCTCCTCCACCAGCTCAGAGACCTCAACGTGTCCCGACGCTCCCTGGGGAAGATCTTACTGAGCACCTTGGAGTCCTGCAGCGACCCACAACATGGTGAGTAGTTACTATACCACAGCCCTCAACGCAGAGTAGTGACCATGATGTAGTAACATGAGTTATACTAGTTACTATACCACAGATGGAACCTAGATTGAACCTACTGGCCAGCCAAGCCAGTAGACCATAACTTTTTGGGCACCCGGGCTAGTTGGCCACATTTTCTACTGGGACTCAATTCAATCTGTAAAGCTGAAATTCTGCATTGTAGCCTGATTGACATTTAAGAAAATGTTCCAGCATTAGAGTAGACTGCATTCACGGGAAATGATGCATATCGGCTCAATCAGAAATTCCCTTTAAATTGTAACATTTCAGCGATACGGATTAAATAGAACCCCAAATTAACTCAGATCCGGAAGACGTGCTGCACCATGAACTGGGCCGTCTCTTTGGCAGAGGGTAGTTTTGGAGAGGAATGAAGTGGGCGGCTTTGGAAAACCGATCCACCACAGTCAGGATGGTGGTGATGCCATCAGGTGGGAGAAGACCCGTGACAAAGTCCAGGGGGATATGAGACCAGGGACGGTGAGCGACCGGCAGAGGTTGGAGGAGACCAGTCGGATTTTGCTGAGTAGTCTTGTTTTGTTCACAAACCATGCAAGCGGCGATGAATACGAGATGTCAGGGACCATGGTAGGCCACCAAAATCGTTGTCGCACAAAAGCCAGGGTGTGACTGGAGCCCGAGTGGCAGGCAAGCCTGGAGGAGTGGGACCGCGTCAGGTTATCAAGGCCCCCTCAGGGTTCGGCTGGGAACGCTGCGCCTCACGAACGTGCTTCCCTATTCCCCAAGCCTGGAGGAGTGGCACCGCGTCAGGTTATCAAGGCCCCCTCAGGGTTCGGCTGGGAACGCTGCGCCTCACAATCGTGCTTCCCTGTCACGTAGAGTAGGCCAGAAGGCTAAACTGGATAACCTAACCTCTATCAAAATAAAAAGATGGCGGAACCGCAAAAGTTCTTCTGTGCAAAGGTGTTTATTTACAAGTGAATTCCGGAACAAAAAAACAACAGTACTGCCTTATGGGACAGCTTAAAAACAATGCTGCCCCATCCACAGCTCAATCCAAAATAACCTCTCCCATGACTGAAAGAGAGGCTCCTTTTGTAGGGCTAGCCCCTCCCCTCAGAACAATTAACCCTGGTTAATTAATCAATTAATAATACAAACATACATTTTCCATGAACTAAACATACTAAAGGATATACATTGCAACACGGTTTTAAACAATATCACAACATAACATTTACAACATTACATCACTACTGACAATATCTTTCAATATGCCCATGTGCATTAATGAGCCATTTGGGACAGGCACTATAAAGCCAACCCAATTCCCTGAGCTCGGGTCCTTTTCCAGCATACCCGGAAGCTACAGAGATGGAGAGAGAGAAACAGAACAAACAAACAATGCGCTCATCCACAACATTGATAAGTATAAAATGCATGCACCAAGACAGAAGTTAATTTGTGTGTCGACCCACATTGTTAACCTATCTTATAATGGCGCAGGGAGGAGTGAAGAATATGTGTGTGCGTTAAAGAACCAAATGCTGCCCGCGGCCAGTGACGGACTTCTACGTCACATTACCTTCCTCCTCTCCTGAAGCGACCATGTACGGGAGCCTTGATAGGTAGTCCGCAGTAACGTTCTCTTTTCCTGCCTTGTGACGAGGGACGAAGACCTCAAGCAGGAGTTACGTGGCCTACGCCAATCTATCCCACCACTGCCACCATATGTCACGTAGAGTAGGCCAGAAGGCTAAACTGGATAACCTAACCTCTATCAAAATAAAAAGATGGCGGAACCGCAAAAGTTCTTCTGTGCAAAGGTGTTTATTTACAAGTGAATTCCGGAACAAAAAAACAACAGTACTGCCTTATGGGACAGCTTAAAAACAATGCTGCCCCATCCACAGCTCAATCCAAAATAACCTCTCGGATGACTGAAAGAGAGGCTCCTTTTGTAGGGCTAGCCCCTCCCCTCAGAACAATTAACCCTGGTTAATTAATCAATTAATAATACAAACATACATTTTCCATGAACTAAACATACTAAAGGATATACATTGCAACACGGTTTTAAACAATATCACAACATAACATTTACAACATTACATCACTACTGACAATATCTTTCAATATGCCCATGTGCATTAATGAGCCATTTGGGACAGGCACTATAAAGCCAACCCAATTCCCTGAGCTCGGGTCCTTTTCCAGCATACCCGGAAGCTACAGAGATGGAGAGAGAGAAACAGAACAAACAAACAATGCGCTCATCCACAACATTGATAAGTATAAAATGCATGCACCAAGACAGAAGTTAATTTGTGTGTCGACCCACATTGTTAACCTATCTTATAATGGCGCAGGGAGGAGTGAAGAATATGTGTGTGCGTTAAAGAACCAAATGCTGCCCGCGGCCAGTGACGGACTTCTACGTCACATTCCCTATTCCCCAAGCCTGGAGGAGTGGGACCACGTCAGGTTATCAAGGCCCCATCAGGGTTCGGCTGGGAACGCTGCGCCTCACGAACGTGCTTCCTTATTCCCCAAGTCTGGAGGAGTGGGACCACGTCAGGTTATCAAGGCCCCCTCAGGGTTCGGCTGGGAACACTGAGCCTCACGAACGTGCTTCCCTATTCCCCAGCTGAGTGCCGTTGCCAGGCACAAAGTGGGACGGATGGTTCAGAGGTAGTAACCGTGGGGCTATACCGGCATGACATTCTTGGATCCCGGCCAGTATGAGAAGGAGAAGTTGAACCAGGTGAACAGTAGGGCCCACCTAGCTTGCTCAGAATTGGGGTGCTTGGCAATGCAGAGATATTCCAGGTTCTTGTGTTTGGTCCACGCCATGAAAGGATGTTCCACCCCCTCCAGCCAGTGCCTCCACTCCTCCAACGCCATCTTCACTGCGAGAAGCTCATGATTCCCCATATTGTAGTCCTCCCCGTGGCGTTAAGGTGGTGGGAGAAGAAGGTGCAGGGATGTAACTTGAGGTCCAGGGCCGACCGCTGGGACAGGACAGCCCCCACTCCGACATTCAAAGCATCGGTTCCACCACTAACCGGTGGGACGAGTCAGGATGAACTAAGATGGGAGCTGTGGTGAAGCAGTGTTTGAGATGCCATAATGACCGTTCAGCAGCTGGGGACCATGTGAACAGAACCTTGGGAGAGGTGTGTGCAGATAGGGGGGACGCCAGGGTCTGTAGCCCCGGATAAAGCGGCTGTAAAAGTTGTAAATCCCAGGAAACGCTGCAGCTGTACTCTGAATGTAGGCTGGGGCCAATCCACTAACTACTGCTCTCACCTTCCTGGGATCCATCTGTACATTCCCTGCAGCGATAACCAAGGAAGAGGATGGTGGAGCGATGGAATTCGCATTTTTCTGCTTTTCCAAAAATCTGATTCTCCAGGAAATGTTGGAGAACCTGTCGGAAGTGTTCTTGGGTAGAGTGGGAGAAGACGAGGTTTTCATTGAGGTAGACGAAGATGAAACGGTTCAACATGTTGCGGAGAACATCATTAACCAGCCTGGAGCCTGGAACACAGCAGGGGCGTTGGTGAGGCCAAAAAGCATGACCAGATACTCTTAGTGACCACTGGCCACGTTGAAGGCAGTTTTCCACTCATCCCCTTCCCGTCTCCACACCAGGTGATAGGCGTTCTGTAGGTCCAGCTTGGAGAACACGGTGGCTCCCTGGAGTAGCTCGAAGGCCGAGGAGATGAGAGGCAGCAGGTAGCGGTTCTTCACCATGATGTCGTTGAGACCTCGGTAGTCGATGAACGGGCGCAGGGTTTTGTCCTTCTTCTCCACAAAGAAGAACCCTGTGCCGGCTGGAGAGGCAGAACAACGGATGAACCCAGCAGCTAGGAAGTCCTCAATATAGGCCTCCATAGCCTTGGTCCCCGGACCCTACAGAGGGTACAGTCATCCCCGGGGCGGAGTGGTGCTTGGCAGAAGATCAATCCCGCAGTCATATGGTCAGTGCGGTAGCCTCGAAGTAGCCCGGGCTCTACTGAACACCTCCCGGAGGTCCTGGTAATCCACGGGGATGGTGGAAGTACAACTACTACTGGGTACTGTATAACAACCTACAACTACTACTGGGTACTGTATAACAACCTACAACTAGGTACTGTATAACAACCTACAACTACTACTGGGTACTGTATAACAACCTACAACTACTACCAGGGTGACACCCCTCACAGGTGCACTACCGTTCATAAGTTTGGGGTAACTTAGAAATGTCTACAGTGTAGACATTGTTAATGTTGTAAATGACTATTGTATTTGGAAACGGCTCAACGTCAACAGTGAAGAGGCAACTCCGGGAGTTGAGTTCCTCTGTCCAGTGTCTGTGTTCTTTTGCCCTTCTTAATCTTTTATTTTATTGGCCAGTCTGAGATATTGAGGACTTGTGAGGTGTCCGTTTCTCAAACTAGACACTCTAATGTACTTTTCCTCTTGCTCAGATGTACACCGGGGCCCCCCACTCTTCTTTCTATTCTGGTTAAAGCCAGTTTGCTCTGTTCTGTGAAAGATGTAGTACACAGCGATGCACGAGATCTTCAGTTTCTTGGCAGTTTCTCACTTGGAATAGCCTTCATTTCTCAGAACAAGAATAGAGTGACGAGTTTCAGAAGAAAATACTTTCGTTCTGGCCTTTTTGAGCCTGTAGTCGAAACTACAAATGCTGATGCTCCAGATACTCAACTAGTCTGAAGAAGACCAGTTTTATTGCTTCTTTAATCAGGAAAACAGTTTTCAGCTGTGCTAACATAATTGCAAAATGGTTTTCTAATGATCAATTAGCCTTTTAAAATGATAAACTTGCATGAGCTAACACAACGTACCATTGGAACACAGGAGTGATGGTTGCTGATAATGGGCCTCTGTACGCCTATGTAGAAATCAGCTGTTTCCAGCTACAATAGTCATTTACAACATGAACAATGTCTACACTGTATTTCTAATCAATGTGATGTTATTTAATGGACAAATTGTTTTGCTTTTCTTTCAAATAAAGGGAAATGTCTAAGTGACCCCAAACTTTGAACGTTAGTGTGTTTTCACTTTTCAGAATTAGAAGTGTGGTCACAGGATGTAAACATTGCTATGGTGGGTTTGAATGAATCGAAAATTACCTTTACATTTCAAGCTAACCATAGCACTGAACTTACCATAGCACTGAACTTACCATAGCACTGAACTAACCATAGCACTGAACTTACCATAGCACTGAACTAACCATAGCACTGAACTTACCATAGCACTGAACTAACCATAGCACTGAACTAACCATAGCACTGAACTTACCATAGCACTGAACTTACCATAGCACTGAACTTACCATAGCACTGAACTTACCATAGCACTGAACTTACCATAGCACTGAACTTACCATAGCACTGAACTTACCATAGCACTGAACTAACCATAGCACTGAACTAACCATAGCACTGAACTTACCATAGCACTGAACTTACCATAGCACTGAACTTACCATAGCACTGAACTTACCATAGCACTGAACTTACCATAGCACTGAACTTACCATAGCACTGAACTAACCATAGCACTGAACTTACCATAGCACTGAACTTACCATAGCACTGAACTTACCATAGCACTGAACTTACCATAGCACTGAACTTACCATAGCACTGAACTTACCATAGCACTGAACTTACCATAGCACTGAACTTACCATAGCACTGAACTAACCATAGCACTGAACTTCGGCCATACGGGTTGAATAGAGCCCTTCATTTCCATCCCTGTCTCAACAACATGATAAACTACATCATCATAAACATCACTACACACCAATAACAACATGTGAAACATGAACATCACTACACACCAATAACAACATGTGATCATCACTACACACCAATAACAACATGTGAAACATCACTACACACCAATAACAACATGTGAAACATGAACATCACTACACACCAATAACAACATGTGAAACATCACTACACACCAATAACAACATGTGAAACATCACTACACACCAATAACAACATGTGAAACATCACTACACACCAATAACAACATGTGATCATCACTACACACCAATAACAACATGTGAAACATCACTACACACCAATAACAACATGTGAAACATCACTACACACCAATAACAACATGTGAAACATCACTACACACCAATAACAACATGTGATCATCACTACACACCAATAACAACATGTGAACATCACTACACACCAATAACAACATGTGAAACATCACTACACACCAATAACAACATGTGAAACATCACTACACACCAATAACAACATGTGAAACATCACTACACACCAATAACAACATGTGAAACATCACTACACACCAATAACAACATGTGAAACATCACTACACACCAATAACAACATGTGAAACATCACTACACACCAATAACAACATGTGATCATCACTACACACCAATAACAACATGTGAAACATCACTACACACCAATAACAACATGTGAATCATAAACATCACTACACACCAATAACAACATGTGATCATCACTACACACCAATAACAACATGTGAAACATCACTACACACCAATAACAACAGGTGAAACATCACTACACACCAATAACAACATGTGAAACATCACTACACACCAATAACAACAGGTGAAACATCACTACACACCAATAACAACATGTGATCATCACTACACACCAATAACAACATGTGATCATCACTACACACCAATAACAACAGGTGAAACATCACTACACACCAATAACAACATGTGAAACATCACTACACACCAATAACAACATGTGAAACATCACTACACACCAATAACAACAGGTGAAACATGAACATCACTACACACCAATAACAACATGTGAAACATCACTACACACCAATAACAACAGGTGAAACATCACTACACACCAATAACAACATGTGAAACATCACTACACACCAATAACAACATGTGAAACATCACTACACACCAATAACAACATGTGAAACATCACTACACACCAATAACAACATGTGAAACATGAACATCACTACACACCAATAACAACATGTGATCATCACTACACACCAATAACAACATGTGAAACATCACTACACACCAATAACATCATGTGAAACATCACTACACACCAATAACAACATGTGATCATCACTACACATCAATAACAACATGTGAAACATCACTACACACCAATAACAACATGTGAAACATGAACATCACTACACACCAATAACAACATGTGAAACATCACTACACACCAATAACAACATGTGAAACATGAACATCACTACACACCAATAACAACATGTGATCATCACTACACACCAATAACAACATGTGAATCATAAACATCACTACACACCAATAACAACATGTGATCATCACTACACACCAATAACAACATGTGAATCATCACTACACACCAATAACAACATGTGAAACATCACTACACACCAATAACATCAATGTGAATCATAAACATCACTACACACCAATAACAACATGTGATCATCACTACACACCAATAACAACATGTGAAACATCACTACACACCAATAACAACAGGTGAAACATCACTACACACCAATAACAACATGTGAAACATCACTACACACCAATAACAACAGGTGAAACATCACTACACACCAATAACAACATGTGATCATCACTACACACCAATAACAACATGTGATCATCACTACACACCAATAACAACAGGTGAAACATCACTACACACCAATAACAACATGTGGGCTTTGTGAAACATGATCATCACTACACACCAATAACAACAGGTGAAACATCACTACACACCAATAACAACATGTGAAACATCACTACACACCAATAACAACATGTGAAACATCACTACACACCAATAACAACATGTGAAACATCACTACACACCAATAACAACATGTGAAACATCACTACACACCAATAACAACATGTGAAACATCACTACACACCAATAACAACATGTGAAACATCACTACACACCAATAACAACATGTGAAACATCACTACACACCAATAACAACATGTGAAACATCACTACACACCAATAACAACAGGTGAAACATCACTACACACCAATAACAACATGTGAAACATCACTACACACCAATAACAACATGTGAAACATCACTACACACAAATAACAACATGTGAAACATCACTACACACCAATAACAACATGTGAAACATCACTACACACCAATAACAACATGTGAAACATCACTACACACCAATAACAACATGTGATCATCACTACACACCAATAACAACATGTGAAACATCACTACACACCAATAACAACATGTGAAACATCACTACACACCAATAACAACATGTGAAACATCACTACACACCAATAACAACATGTGATCATCACTACACACCAATAACAACATGTGAAACATCACTACACACCAATAACAACATGTGAATCATAAACATCACTACACACCAATAACAACATGTGATCATCACTACACACCAATAACAACATGTGAAACATCACTACACACCAATAACAACAGGTGAAACATCACTACACACCAATAACAACATGTGAAACATCACTACACACCAATAACAACAGGTGAAACATCACTACACACCAATAACAACATGTGATCATCACTACACACCAATAACAACAGTGTGAACATCACTACACACCAATAACAACAGGTGAAACATCACTACACACCAATAACAACATGTGAAACATCACTACACATCAATAACAACATGTGAAACATCACTACACACCAATAACAACATGTGATCATCACTACACACCAATAACAACATGTGAAACATCACTACATACCAATAACAACATGTGAAACATCACTACACACCAATAACAACATGTGATCATCACTACACACCAATAACAACATGTGAAACATCACTACACACCAATAACAACATGTGAAACATCACTACACACCAATAACAACATGTGAAACATCACTACACACCAATAACAACAGGTGAAACATGAACATCACTACACACCAATAACAACATGTGAAACATCACTACACACCAATAACAACAGGTGAAACATCACTACACACCAATAACAACATGTGAAACATCACTACACACCAATAACAACATGTGAAACATCACTACACACCAATAACAACATGTGAAACATCACTACACACCAATAACAACATGTGATCATCACTACACACCAATAACAACATGTGATCATCACTACACACCAATAACAACATGTGAACATCACTACACACCAATAACAACATGTGATCATCACTACACACCAATAACAACATGTGAAACATGAACATCACTACACACCAATAACAACATGTGAAACATCCCTACACACCAATAACAACATGTGAAACATGAACATCACTACACACCAATAACAACATGTGAAACATCACTACACACCAATAACAACATGTGAAACATCACTACACACCAATAACAACATGTGAAACATCACTACACACCAATAACAACATGTGAAACATCACTACACACCAATAACAACATGTGATCATCACTACACACCAATAACAACATGTGAAACATCACTACACACCAATAACAACATGTGAAACATCACTACACACCAATAACAACATGTGAAACATCACTACACACCAATAACAACATGTGAAACATCACTACACACCAATAACAACATGTGAAACATCACTACACACCAATAACAACATGTGAAACATCACTACACACCAATAACAACATGTGATCATCACTACACACCAATAACATCAATGTGAATCATAAACATCACTACACACCAATAACAACATGTGATCATCACTACACACCAATAACAACAGGTGATCATCACTACACACCAATAACAACATGTGAATCATGAACATCACTACACACCAATAACAACATGTGATCATCACTACACACCAACATCAACATGTGAAACATCACTACACACGAATAACAACATGTGAAACATGAACATCACTACACACCAATAACAACATGTGAAACATCCCTACACACCAATAACAACATGTGAAACATCACTACACACCAATAACAACATGTGAAACATCACTACACACCAATAACAACATGTGAAACATCACTACACACCAATAACAACATGTGATCATCACTACACACCAATAACAACATGTGAAACATCACTACACACCAATAACAACATGTGAAACATCACTACACACCAATAACAACATGTGAAACATCACTACACACCAATAACAACATGTGAAACATCACTACACACCAATAACAACATGTGAAACATCACTACACACCAATAACAACATGTGATCATCACTACACACCAATAACAACATGTGAAACATCACTACACACCAATAACAACATGTGAAACATCACTACACACCAATAACAACATGTGAAACATCACTACACACCAATAACAACATGTGAAACATCACTACACACCAATAACAACATGTCAAACATCACTACACACCAATAACAACATGTGAAACATCACTACACACCAATAACAACATGTGATCATCACTACACACCAATAACAACATGTGAAACATCACTACACACCAATAACAACATGTGATCATCACTACACACCAATAACAACATGTGAAACATCGCTACACACCAATGTGAAACATAACATCAATGTGAATCATAAACATCACTACACACCAATAACAACATGTGATCATCACTACACACCAATAACAACATGTGATCATCACTACACACCAATAACAACATGTGAAACATGAACATCACTACACACCAATAACAACATGTGATCATCACTACACACCAATATCAACATGTGAAACATCACTACACACCAATAACAACATGTGAAACATGAACATCACTACACACCAATAACAACATGTGAAACATCACTACACACCAATAACAACATGTGAAACATCACTACACACCATGTGATAACAACATGTGAAACATCACTACACACCAATAACAACATGTGAAACATCACTACACACCAATAACAACATGTGAAACATCACTACACACCAATAACAACATGTGAATCATCACTACACACCAATAACAACATGTGAAACATCACTACACACCAATAACAACATGTGAAACATCACTACACACCAATAACAACATGTGAAACATCACTACACACCAATAACAACATGTGAATCATCACTACACACCAATAACAACATGTGAAACATCACTACATACCAATAACAACATGTGAAACATCACAACACACCAATAACAACATGTGAATCATAAACATCACTACACACCAATAACAACATGTGAAACATCACTACACACCAATAACAACATGTGAAACATCACAACACACCAATAACAACATGTGAATCATAAACATCACTACACACCAATAACAACATGTGAAACATCACTACACACCAATAACAACATGTGAAACATCACAACACACCAATAACAACATGTGAATCATAAACATCACTACACACCAATAACAACATGTGAAACATCACAACACACCAATAACAACATGTGAATCATAAACATCCCTACACACCAATAACAACATGTGAAACATCACTACACACCAATAACAACATGTGAAACATCACTACACACCAATAACAACATGTGAATCATAAACATCACTACACAATAACAACATGTGAAACCAATAACAACATGTGAAACATCACTACACACCAATAACAACATGTGAAACATGAACATCACTACACACCAATAACAACATGTGAAACATCACTACACACCAATAACAACATGTGAAACATCACTACACACCAATAACAACATGTGAAACATCACTACACACCAATAACAACATGTGAATCATCACTACACACCAATAACAACATGTGAAACATCACTACACACCAATAACAACATGTGAAACATCACTACACACCAATAACAACATGTGAAACATGAAGATCACTACACACCAATAACAACATGTGAAACATCACTACACACCAATAACAACATGTGAAACATCACTACACACCAATAACAACATGTGAACATCACTACACACCAATAACAACATGTGAAACATCACTACACACCAATAACAACATGTGAAACATCACTACACACCAATAACAACATGTGAAACATCACTACACACCAATAACAACATGTGAATCATAAACATCACTACACACCAATAACAACATGTGAATCATAAACATCACTACACACCAATAACAACATGTGAATCATAAACATCACTACACACCAATAACAACATGTGAAACATGAACATCACTACACACCAATAACAACATGTGAAACATCACTACACACCAATAACAACATGTGAAACATCACTTAACACCAATAACAACATGTGAATCATCAATACACACCAATAACAACATGTGAAACATCACTACACACCAATAACAACATGTGAAACATGAACATCACTACACACCAATAACAACATGTGAAACATCACTACACACCAATAACAACATGTGAAACATCACTACACACCAATAACAACATGTGAAACATCACTACACACCAATAACAACATGTGAAACATCACTACACACCAATAACAACATGTGATCATCACTACACACCAATAACAACATGTGAAACATCACTACACACCAATAACAACATGTGAAACATGAACATCACTACACACCAATAACAACATGTGAAACATCACTACACACCAATAACAACATGTGAAACATGAACATCACTACACACCAATAACAACATGTGAATCATCACTACACACCAATAACAACATGTGAAACATCACTACACACCAATAACAACATGTGAAACATCACTACACACCAATAACAACATGTGAAACATGAACATCACTACACACCAATAACAACATGTGAAACATCACTACACACCAATAACAACATGTGAAACATCACTACACACCAATAACAACATGTGAAACATCACTACACACCAATAACAACATGTGAAACATGAACATCACTACACACCAATAACAACATGTGAAACATCCCTACACACCAATAACAACATGTGAAACATCACTACACACCAATAACAACATGTGAAACATCACTACACACCAATAACAACATGTGAAACATCACTACACACCAATAACAACATGTGATCATCACTACACACCAATAACAACATGTGAAACATCACTACACACCAATAACAACATGTGAAACATCACTACACACCAATAACAACATGTGAAACATCACTACACACCAATAACAACATGTGAAACATCACTAACAACACATCACTACACACCAACAACATGTGAAACATCACTACACACCAATAACAACATGTGAAACATCACTACACACCAATAACAACATGTGAAACATCACTACACACCAATAACAACATGTGAAACATCACTACACACCAATAACAACATGTGAAACATCACTACACACCAATAACAACATGTGAAACATCACTACACACCAATAACAACATGTGAAACATCACTACACACCAATAACAACATGTGAAACATCACTACACACCAATAACAACATGTGAAACATCACTACACACCAATAACAACATGTGAAACATCACTACACACCAATAACAACATGTGAAACATCACTACACACCAATAACAACATGTGAAACATCACTACACACCAATAACAACATGTGAAACATCACTACACACAAATAACAACATGTGAAACATCACTACACACCAATAACAACATGTGAAACATCACTACACACCAATAACAACATGTGAAACATCACTACACACCAATAACAACATGTGATCATCACTACACACCAATAACAACATGTGATCATCACTACACACCAATAACAACATGTGATCATCACTACACACCAATAACAACATGTGAAACATCGCTACACACCAATAACATCAATGTGAATCATAAACATCACTACACACCAATAACAACATGTGATCATCACTACACACCAATAACAACATGTGATCATCACTACACACCAATAACATCATGTGAAACATGAACAGCACTACACACCAATAACAACATGTGATCATCACTACACACCAATAACAACATGTGAAACATCACTACACACCAATAACAACATGTGAAACATCACTACACACCAATAACAACATGTGAAACATCACAACACACCAATAACAACATGTGAAACATCACTACACACCAATAACAACATGTGAAACATCACTACACACCAATAACAACATGTGATCATCACTACACACCAATAACATCAATGTGAATCATAAACATCACTACACACCAATAACAACATGTGATCATCACTACACACCAATAACAACAGGTGATCATCACTACACACCAATAACAACATGTGAATCATGAACATCACTACACACCAATAACAACATGTGATCATCACTACACACCAACATCAACATGTGAAACATCACTACACACGAATAACAACATGTGAAACATGAACATCACTACACACCAATAACAACATGTGAAACATCCCTACACACCAATAACAACATGTGAAACATCACTATACACCAATAACAACATGTGAAACATCACTACACACCAATAACAACATGTGAAACATCACTACACACAATAACAACATGTGAAACATCACTACACACCAATAACAACATGTGAAACATCACTACACACTACACCAATAACAACATGTGAAACATCACTACACACCAATAACAACATGTGAAACATCACTACACACCAATAACAACATGTGAAACATCACTACACACCAATAACAACATGTGAAACATCACTACACACCAATAACAACATGTGATCATCACTACACACCAATAACAACATGTGAAACATCACTACACACCAATAACATCATGTGAAACATCACTACACACCAATAACAACATGTGAAACATCACTACACACCAATAACAACATGTGAAACATCACTACACACCAATAACAACATGTCAAACATCACTACACACCAATAACAACATGTGAAACATCACTACACACCAATAACAACATGTGATCATCACTACACACCAATAACAACATGTGATCATCACTACACACCAATAACAACATGTGATCATCACTACACACCAATAACAACATGTGAAACATCGCTACACACCAATAACATCAATGTGAATCATAAACATCACTACACACCAATAACAACATGTGATCATCACTACACACCAATAACAACATGTGATCATCACTACACACCAATAACAACATGTGAAACATGAACATCACTACACACCAATAACAACATGTGATCATCACTACACACCAATATCAACATGTGAAACATCACTACACACCAATAACAACATGTGAAACATGAACATCACTACACACCAATAACAACATGTGAAACATCCCTACACACCAATAACAACATGTGAAACATCACTACACACCAATAACAACATGTGAAACATCACTACACACCAATAACAACATGTGAAACATCACTACACACCAATAACAACATGTGAAACATCACTACACACCAATAACAACATGTGAATCATCACTACACACCAATAACAACATGTGAAACATCACTACACACCAATAACAACATGTGAAACATCACTACACACCAATAACAACATGTGAAACATCACTACACACCAATAACAACATGTGAATCATCACTACACACCAATAACAACATGTGAAACATCACTACATACCAATAACAACATGTGAAACATCACAACACACCAATAACAACATGTGAATCATAAACATCACTACACACCAATAACAACATGTGAAACATCACTACACACCAATAACAACATGTGAAACATCACAACACACCAATAACAACATGTGAATCATAAACATCACTACACACCAATAACAACATGTGAAACATCACTACACACCAATAACAACATGTGAAACATCACAACACACCAATAACAACATGTGAATCATAAACATCACTACACACCAATAACAACATGTGAAACATCACAACACACCAATAACAACATGTGAATCATAAACATCCCTACACACCAATAACAACATGTGAAACATCACTACACACCAATAACAACATGTGAAACATCACTACACACCAATAACAACATGTGAATCATAAACATCACTACACACCAATAACAACATGTGAAACATCACTACACACCAATAACAACATGTGAAACATGAACATCACTACACACCAATAACAACATGTGAAACATCACTACACACCAATAACAACATGTGAAACATCACTACACACCAATAACAACATGTGAAACATCACTACACACCAATAACAACATGTGAATCATCACTACACACCAATAACAACATGTGAAACATCACTACACACCAATAACAACATGTGAAACATCACTACACACCAATAACAACATGTGAAACATGAAGATCACTACACACCAATAACAACATGTGAAACATCACTACACACCAATAACAACATGTGAAACATCACTACACACCAATAACAACATGTGAACATCACTACACACCAATAACAACATGTGAAACATCACTACACACCAATAACAACATGTGAAACATCACTACACACCAATAACAACATGTGAAACATCACTACACACCAATAACAACATGTGAATCATAAACATCACTACACACCAATAACAACATGTGAATCATAAACATCACTACACACCAATAACAACATGTGAATCATAAACATCACTACACACCAATAACAACATGTGAAACATGAACATCACTACACACCAATAACAACATGTGAAACATCACTACACACCAATAACAACATGTGAAACATCACTTAACACCAATAACAACATGTGAATCATCAATACACACCAATAACAACATGTGAAACATCACTACACACCAATAACAACATGTGAAACATGAACATCACTACACACCAATAACAACATGTGAAACATCACTACACACCAATAACAACATGTGAAACATCACTACACACCAATAACAACATGTGAAACATCACTACACACCAATAACAACATGTGAAACATCACTACACACCAATAACAACATGTGAAACATCACTACACACCAATAACAACATGTGAAACATCACTACACACCAATAACAACATGTGAAACATGAACATCACTACACACCAATAACAACATGTGAAACATCACTACACACCAATAACAACATGTGAAACATGAACATCACTACACACCAATAACAACATGTGAAACATCACTACACACCAATAACAACATGTGAAACATCACTACACACCAATAACAACATGTGAAACATCACTACACACCAATAACAACATGTGAAACATGAACATCACTACACACCAATAACAACATGTGAAACATCACTACACACCAATAACAACATGTGAAACATCACTACACACCAATAACAACATGTGAAACATCACTACACACCAATAACAACATGTGAAACATGAACATCACTACACACCAATAACAACATGTGAAACATCCCTACACACCAATAACAACATGTGAAACATCACTACACACCAATAACAACATGTGAAACATCACTACACACCAATAACAACATGTGAAACATCACTACACACCAATAACAACATGTGATCATCACTACACACCAATAACAACATGTGAAACATCACTACACACCAATAACATCATGTGAAACATCACTACACACCAATAACAACATGTGAAACATCACTACACACCAATAACAACATGTGAAACATCACTACACACCAATAACAACATGTGAAACATCACTACACACCAATAACAACATGTGAAACATCACTACACACCAATAACAACATGTGAAACATCACTACACACCAATAACAACATGTGATCATCACTACACACCAATAACAACATGTGAAACATCACTACACACCAATAACATCATGTGAAACATCACTACACACCAATAACAACATGTGAAACATCACTACACACCAATAACAACATGTGAAACATCACTACACACCAATAACAACATGTGAAACATCACTACACACCAATAACAACATGTGAAACATCACTACACACCAATAACAACATGTGATCATCACTACACACCAATAACAACATGTGAAACATCACTACACACCAATAACATCATGTGAAACATCACTACACACCAATAACAACATGTGAAACATCACTACACACAAATAACAACATGTGAAACATCACTACACACCAATAACAACATGTGAAACATCACTACACACCAATAACAACATGTGAAACATCACTACACACCAATAACAACATGTGATCATCACTACACACCAATAACAACATGTGATCATCACTACACACCAATAACAACATGTGATCATCACTACACACCAATAACAACATGTGAAACATCGCTACACACCAATAACATCAATGTGAATCATAAACATCACTACACACCAATAACAACATGTGATCATCACTACACACCAATAACAACATGTGATCATCACTACACACCAATAACAACATGTGAAACATGAACATCACTACACACCAATAACAACATGTGATACATGAACATCACTACACACCAATAACAACATGTGAAACATCACTACACACCAATAACAACATGTGAAACATCACTACACACCAATAACAACATGTGAAACATCACTACACACCAATAACAACATGTGAAACATCACTACACACCAATAACAACATGTGAAACATCACTACACACCAATAACAACATGTGAAACATGAACATCACTACACACCAATAACAACATGTGAAACATCCCTACACACCAATAACAACATGTGAAACATCACTACACACCAATAACAACATGTGATCATCACTACACACCAATAACAACATGTGATCATCACTACACACCAA